>NW_008343597.1:2083560-2096856 GCF_000622305.1 Nannospalax galili | reverse complement strand
ACAGGAGATCCCGGCAAAAAAAGACGAAAAAAGGAAAAAAAAAAAAAAAAAAGATGCTGTATGGTGTGGTGGTTAAGAACATGAGTTTTAGAGACAGGCATGGTGGTACATGCCTTTAATCCCAGAACTCAGGAGGCAGAGGCAGGTGGATCTCTGCAAGATCACAGCCTGACTGGTCTACATAATGAGTTCCAGGCCAGCTGGGACCACAGGGAGACACTGTCTCAAATAGAACATGAATTTTGGAATCAGACTGTTTGGGTAAATACCAACTTCTACTTAGTAGATGTGTGACCTTGGCAGGTTATCACTCGCTTGATGTCTCGTTTTTCTCATCTATAAAGTGGAGATAGTAATAGTACCTAGCTTATTGAGATGTTATAAGATTGACGATTAATAGATTTAAAGTGTTTTTATGGCATAAGGCACATACTAAGTTTAGTATATTTTATTATCACTAGATTAGGCTGCTGGAGAAGAGAAAGGAAAAGTTAAAATAAGCCCCATTGACAGTTTTTGTAAAGTACAGTATCAGAGTGTAAGTAGCAACACAGGGAAACTCGTCTTTGGGCAAGGGACAACTTTACATGTTCAACCAGGTAGGTCTGAGTGTGCCCACGTGAGCCACATTATCTGTTACGCTCATTTTGGGTTCATCTGCTTTGCTGTTTTAACTTCTGACTAAAAAAGCTAACATATTTTCTGGTCTATTTGGTTTCAGCTAGAGGCAAAAGGATGGCAAGACTTGAAGTGAGTTGGGTCTGAAATTTCTAAGCTAAAGTTGAGAGCATTCAAGTCTGTATGACCCCCAGAAAGGAACAGTGATTTTTTTTTTCCTCTTCATAATAGTATTCTAAAGTAAAAGCCAGCACTGTGGCCTCTACAATTCTTCAAGTGCTGTTTGTCATGAAATGGAGAAATAGTGTGAAAATTGGCAAGCTTTCAATTGAAAAAATGGGGCAGGGAGACAGTTAGTGGTTAGGTTGTTTAAAGAAACATAACACACATTTTTTTCTTAATAGAATAGTTTTGGCCAAGTAGAAGTTAAAATATGTATATCATGCCTCTGGTGAGCTTATAGAAAATGAAAAAAACAAAAACAAAATGGCAGAATAAGAAAGTGTTTTTGAACTGGACAGAAACACTGCACCAATTTCTGGGACAAGCAACCTTGTCTTTGGGACTAGGACAAGACTCACCATTAATCCCTGTTAAGTCCTTGACCACTTGAGAAAAAGCCCTAAATCTATAATGACCAGCTCTCACATCCCAGACAACTAATAAGTTTCTAAATGAGAGTCCGTGTGCTCACCTGATAAGACTCTCCAGGGAGAAGGTCGCTCTTACCTTTGCAGCTCTAATGTAAGGCACATGTTCTAAGAAAAATTGGGAAATGCCAATTGCACTACAAAAATAAAGTGAGCAAGTATAAATATCTAGCCAGTTTTAATGCTGAGTTTATAAAATGTAAGCCTTTCATAAGAATTGAATCAGGGTACACTTCTTGGTTTCTGTCTGTACAGCACCGGTGTCCAGTTAATTTAATTATTGTCAGTAGCTGATCCAAATATTTAGGCACTTCCTTGAGCAAAGTTTCTTGGGTCCAAAATTGCTTGAATTGACTGCCACATTACCTAAATAATTGCCAAATCTGTTTTAGTTTGTGCTGTATAGACTCAGCCTAATAAAAACAAATGCTGTTGCGGTTTTTCCCCAGTCTGTCTCCTCTCCCCACAGAAAGTTCTTCTATTAAACAGCATCTCTTTACACAAAGAAAGACGCCCAGCAAGCCATTTGACTTGTTGCTGCTATTTTGCATTTATATGACTCCTTTCCGTGGAAGAGATTAAAACACTTTATACGACTTATTAGCTAAACAGATTGACAGCCTAATTAGGAAGAGAGAAACAGATTCTGAGTGTCTTTTTGTGACTGCAGTTCCAACCCACTTGTGTAGAACACATGGTCAGATGGCTCAGCAACACAGCAGCAAGACAGAGATAGATGGTCACCGTTTGTGGTGCAGGTCTCTCAGCTGCATTGAGAATTTGTCCCAAGAGGGAGACTAGTACCAAACAGGTGAGGGCAACCAACAGTCAGGGGACACCTCTCTCCTAAAACTCACGTATTCTCACAAAGCAGAGAGTGGCAAGTTTGGGCATCAGCTATTACTGCATCTAACCCTCTATTGTTTCCGTAGCCTCCTACTCCAAGCCCTGTTCCTTTTTTCTCTTACTGTTATAGAAACCTCTCTTCTCTCTCCTTTGAATTCCTGGCTACCACAACTACCCACACCCCCACCGCACACCACTGCTTGACTCTTTGGCAAGCCTGTTGTATTTCTGAACAGTTTCTTAGCTCCTTGAATGATCCTCAAATGCCTCAGACATGAAAGCCTCCTCCTTGATGAACCTTCAGCAGAGCCCCTGCAGAGGTACAGACAGTGCTATGGTTATTAGATGCCTGCTGAAGGCTGGAGCTGGTCTCAGGTGAGGAAGAGCCTAAGGAATAAGGACTATCTTTTTCATGATACATGCATCTGAATCTTCACTCACACCTGAGAAACTTTAGCTTCTATTCTGGTACACAAGATGTGTGTCTCTGAAGAGGTGGAAGGTTTCTGTAGTAGAGTCAGCCACTGTGGACAAGCAGCTTTGGGGGTGCGCTGCAATTCGGGCCTGGCACACAAGTGATTGTTATACCATGTAAGTGCATCCTTGCTCCCTTCCGTGGGCTAATATGTCTAGAAGTCATAGAGTTCATTGCATATCCTACCCATTTACCAGCTAGTCTCACTTGTGGCCCACCAACACAGCCAATTTGGCCATTAAGAAGGTCAAAGTCATTTTAAAAAGTAACTTGGACTGATTCCTTTTAATGCTGCCAACAGCCAAGGGGAATTGCATGTCCAGGGATTTAATCTATGCTTAATCACTGCTGTGAGGACAGTCGAGTCTCCCTCCTGTCATTAGGCTTCAGGATTCAGTGACCTTTTCCAAGGTCTATTTTTTCTGGCAGATGAAGAGGTTACGTCCACCAACTTTCTTGTGACAAAATGCACATGACAGACATAGTCTCCTTTAGCTCTCACTAAAAAGCTTTTGTCTTAGGATTTTTGACAAGTTTCAGCTAACATATTCCCTGCTATTCAGATTAATAATGCCTTGACTTGAATAATCACATTTCCTCCCACATTATTCAAAACATATTAAACAGCTGTAACCTGCTGCACACCACCAGCCCCTCTATCTTTACGTGTTCTCTAAGAAACATAATCAGATATCAAATACAGAAAAGCTGGTGTACAGATGAGTTAAATAATGTAAGTCAAACCAAAAAAATCAGAACTAGGATTAGAGTTTCACTACTTTCATGCATCTGGAGCTGTCATTTTGTGAATTAGAAACATGATAAGCACAAGCCATAGGCATTTTCAGGGGCTTAAACTTAACCAAAGCAAATACTGACTGACTGCACTGGAGCGTTAAATGCACCCCCAAATCTTTGCTGTTGGCAGCCATTTGGTACCAGTAACAGGAAGAGCAAAGGGGTCAGGAGGTTTTTGTAGAACTTGGTATCACTGTGTCCTCAATGTCAACAAACCCATCTTTGGGTCCGGGACCAGATTGCAAGTCTTGCCAAGTAAGTTCTAGAAACCAAGGAGCAATTTAAAAAGACATTTCCTGTGTTTTCTATAAATAGCCAACTTGAACCAGTACATTCAGGCCACCCTCTCTGGCACAGTGTTCTGCAGGGCCTTCCAGGCCTCTAGCTCCACAGTCATGCAGGATGCCATTTCTCCCAGATGCAGCCTTCTATGAACCAAGCCAGTTTATTCTATAAGAGAGCCCCATGCTGCTGACTAGAATCTTAGCAGTGAAAACAAGACGTTAGAGAGTCAGATGCATTAGGACTCCAAGAAAATGATCTCTCTCTTTTACATGTTTGCTTAAAATATCAGGGAAGGTAAAGTAAGTTCAACTTCTTTCATTTGAAAACTATTTCTGAATTATGCTTCCCTCATGTGCAGAGAAGCCAAGATTGACTTTGGATGGTTAGTCATTTGATTCTGTCATCTGTGTCTGGAATCTATAATGGGCAAGGGAATCAAATGTAATTAAATGAACAAATAATCTTCAATAGTCAATATTCCTACATTGTTTTATGTGCTTTGCTCTGGAGTTTTTATCTGGGCTTCATCTCTAATAGGCTCCCCAGAAGGACAGAATGTTTTTGTTAAGGTTTTTGTGTCTGTGCAACTATCAGTTGATCTGGGGCTCTGGGACCAAGCTAATTATAAAGCCAGGTAAGTCTCCAATATATGACAGTTAGAAAGAGGACACTAGCTGAATAATTCATGAAGTACAGCAGGCAAATTATATCTTTAAGAACAATCCAGCCAGCTAGAGACGACGCACTCAGCCTGGTGGGGTCTTCACTCCCAGAGAGCGGCAGTGTCAGCCACCAGCTCTCTTGTTTAGTGTAGCTGCTTCCAGAATGGGTAATGTTTTACTGGCCTTCTAAGATAACAGAACCAAGTTGTTACAGAGTATCTAACTCCCTCTGGTATGGTTAGAATTCTTTCCCAAGGAAAAGCCATCCCATCCCATTGGGAAAATAAATTCAGAGAAAGGGGAAAGGGCCACAGATGAAAGCAGTGGATGAAGAACAGTGTGGCTGTGCCTTTCCCAACATCCTTACCTTGGGCCACTGTCCTATGGGGAGAACGGATGCCTACAAAGCTATTGGTCACTTAAAACGTAAATTAAAAGGTAGTGTCACAGGAAGATGAAGGTTACAGTACTAAGTCCTGGTACTTGAGTTTAACAGCAGTGGCACAAAGCTATTCACAACCTGAAAAGAAGGAGTGCCATCCTCACCCCACCCTGCCATGCCCCTTCCTGATGGTTATTGTAAGGCTCTAAAGGGCTGTGTGAATTACGGGACCGGTACCAAAAAGCTCATCTTTGGGACGGGTACTCTGCTTTCTGTCAAGCCAGGTATGTAAATAGTAGGATTCCTCTGGTAGATTCTGCCCATGGCAAGTAGGAGATGGCAGCCATGTTTTGCTGAGGAGAGCTGAAGGCTGACTTGGTTTCCCTGATGTCATCCTTAATCTGTCACAATATGCCAATATACTGGGCTCTCAAAATGACCCATTCTTCTGATAACCAGTCAAGGAAAGGGAAATTGTTCTCATTTTAAGATGGATGACTGGGGGAGAGGTATTGTGGAAAAATTGTTCTCATCTAAATGCTGCAGAGTTTCTGTTACTGTGAATTCTGTTTTCCAGCCATTTAGCAGCTCTGATCAACCTGTGTAGATACAACCTCTGTGCACTTGTTTATACAAGTCTGCATCTGCTTGTCCGAGCACTTCCCTCCTTAGGCTATATCTTTTTTTTTTTTTCTCCCGAAAGAGATTCCAGAGTCATCTTGATTAGATTACTGAGAGTAGGGAAGGGGGACTGCAGGTTTGGGGGAGGTCAGCTCCAGAACAGAACTGTGATCCAGTTAACCATCCCCTGGTTTGCTACCTTCCACTTTGCCTGGAAGTCCTTTCTGTGTGCTCTGGACACTTGTCTTCTCTCTGACTAGAAAGAGAACAATAAAATTCATTCTGAGCTCTTCAAATCTGATGAAGCAGCATCACAGTTATATTGGGGATGGGATAAAGTCTCCCCCTCTCCAAAGTTAAAATGCCACCAGTGAAACTCTACTTTTAACCAAGAAAGTCAATCCTCTGTGATCCCCACTTGGGTTGCTTACTCTTCTCTCTTTAATACAAATGATGTAGCACATATAAAAGCCCAGTCAAAGCACGAGTCTGAGATAAATGAGCTCTAGGGTGCCCTTATCCTTGCTTGTAATAAACAAAAATTTTACGATGGAAAATGTTCACTTCTTCCATTTATTTCAGGCCTAAGCCTTCTTAAGGTTGTGAGAGATAGTGTGTCATTGCTGTACTCCCAACCCTTTCCAGTTGAAATAACATCTTAGCCCATGGTGGAATTTCTTTAGGAAACGTTTTCTAGTCTATCATTTAAAGATTATTGTAAACTAAGAAGGCTTCAAAATAAGTTGACCAGCGACTAGAGGCAGAATCACAGTTTGGAGGTGAGTTCAGATTGCACCATGTGGATACAGGAATATACCACTTCTGTGTGTCTGAGGCTAAGCCCACACAAGAGAAAAAGTTGTTAACAAATTTCTTAATTCAGTTTGGTAGATTTAAGCTTAGAAATGCAAAAAAGTTTTAAGAGCTTGTAAGTCTGGTCTTTATAAAGGAAAAAATGTTTTTGCTTTATGTAGCAGAAACTTTTTCTTCCAATGATAAAAGGCTATTTTCTAGAGACACAGAAGAAAAACAAAATATAGGTAGTCCAATGGTCCACTGTCCATGATGCCATATGTTTGACTAGGCCTCGCTAAGGGTTTCAGTAAAGGCAGGAAATGCTGTGGGAATAACAATAACAGAATGTTCTTTGGAGATGGAACCCAACTGGTGGTGAAGCCCAGTAAGTGTCCATATTCTATTTATATTTGGCCAAACAAATAAAGCCTGTGACTCTAGTAAAGATTTAATTTAATATGAAAACAAATGTTGCTTTTAAAATGAACCTTGAAACTATATGAAACATTCACGACAGTTGACAATACAGAAATAATAATAAAGAGATGCGAAATGAGACCATCCTGAGTGGCTTTTAATATGGTAGGTAGCTCAGCACGCTTCCGGCGAGATTTCGAAGCCCTGAGTTATTTACCACCTCAGCATCTCTTAAACTGTATTCTGCAATGATTTGTGTGTTTGTTGTAATTTTTGCCCACAGAACTTGTCTTCTATTAAAAATGAGAATCTATCTCATTTTAAATGCTAATAACATTTATAATATACCTTCTTTCCTCTCATGCCGACACATAAATTTATTCTTAAAAAGTCTAACAGGAAACCCATGTGCTGCCCTATTTTGGCAAATGTCCACAACTAGTCTCATCATCCGATTTAAATTCCACTAAAAATACAGCTTCACGCAAATGCAGTAGGGATAAAAAAGCAATTGAGAGACGAATTGACAATCCCAGATGGTTTTATAAACACCTGAAAAGAAATTCATCATGGAAAAAGAGGTAGTCATGACAAGATTTTTGTTTAATCATCAATCCCACAGTGGGGAATGCAAACTTTTAAGCGCACCTCATTGGAGAGGCAGGGAGAGAGCTTCTCAGAAGCCTGCTGTTCCCACAGGTGCTCCTGAGTGCCAGTTTCTCCACATTGCCATTTCTGAAACAAGACCCATCCAAATGTCAGACAAAAAAAATATTAAAGGGCAAGTGTTACCAAATTGACTAGCCAGGGTATTAAACCTTTTGCCAGATTCTAACAGAGTTTAGAATGAGCAACCAAGGAGCTTTAAAATAGAATATTTTTTTAGTGCTTTTCTAAAAGAAATGCCAAAAGACAAAGACGTGAGCTTGCTGATACCCTAAGTTTGTTTTAGAGCTAATGAGTCTAACCATTTCACGTTCATCTTTTTCAATGACTGTGATGAGGAGCATCTTTGGGGTTAGGTGGATGAGGAGGAGGAGGAGGTACCAGAACTTGTTCTTTAAGTGTCAAGCAAGGATCTTTCAGGATTGATGGCCATCTCTTGGTGGTGAGAAACTCTATCTACCGGCAGCATAAGAACAGTTCCCAAAAGCCTGGGATCCTCTGATGGAAATGAATGGTCTCCACAATTCCAGCTAGCAAAGGGCACTGATGGGTAGAGCAGATATTGCTTGACCTGAAGCAAAGTGTCCTCAGAGTTTGATGACAAGGCTAGTTCCAACTCTTCCAGCTCTGAGCTGAGTGTGAGGTAAGGACTCTGCAATGCAGCGCCTCTCTCCTCTGGGACAGAACTTTGGCTGTGAGACCAAAGCTGCCCATTCCTACCCCCATCCTTGTTTGGGCTCTAAGAGAGGATTTCTAGTTTGGTGGCTGCCTGCCAGATACTTTTTACCTGCAGTAGCAGAATTCTATTTGATATCCTAAATAGGAGTGTGTTGAATTGTTGCTTTTATAATTCACTCTTGGTGTCAAATGGGGTCATTCAATTTCCTTTCTGTGTATTTGCAATAAGCAGGATAAAATTCAGGCAAAACAAGCAGGAGACAGAGAGAAAGATGGCCAAATAGATAATCAGACCTGCATAGCATAGAAGAGGCAATACCGGCTCTATTGAGTCCCATAAAGGCGGAATATTCACCAAGGAACGTGTAGCTTTCCCAAAAATTGTCACTTGAAGTTTTTGGTATGGTCCCAATCACAGTGTGGATCAAATTCTTACAAAACTGTCTTTGCAAGAGGAACAAACCTTCGTGTTCTCCCCAGTAAGTGCCACTACCGTGTGTTTCTGAGATTTACTCTAAGTTGAAGGTATGTTGAATGTTGGGTAAGAAAGTTTTTCTTACGCTCCTAGACAAGTGGGTGGCCTTAAGGTCCTGAGCCTTCCACAGCTTAGCCAAATACCAAATTCTCCACCTCTACTGGAGAAAAATTCACTGCCATATTCTTCTACCTAATATCTTTATCCTTTACATTGTTTACTGAATATGAAAAGTAAAAAAAAAAAAAAAAAATCAGGAAACTTTGTCCAGAATCCATTTTCAAGTCTTTTCCCCTAGCCTGTCCCCAGCAGGCTTTGTTTGGACACACTATTAAATTCAATGTGATTTTTGGCTCCAACTAAAAATAATCACACTGGTTTTTTAGATGACTCCCACAGCCTCTCTTCCATCCTTCATAAGAGACCTGCTTTTTTGCTGGTATCCCTGCCTCTGGTCCCTTATGTTTCCTCATTTTCCTTGTCCCAGGGATGGGCAGGAGATGACTTCTATAAGAGCTACTTTGATGTCAGAGACAACAAAGACGGAATTCTGGCCAAGTGTAACATCTTGCGTTGAGCCTTTTCACTCTGTACCATTTTCCAAATTGTTTTCCTCTTTTAGGAGACATGACCGCTCCTTTTTCTATCTATGGTATATTCAAGCAGAGCAAAGAGTTCATCATGATACCAGAAACAGGGATTTCCTTTGGCATATTTTTCTCAGGCCAACAATAGGCTGAACATTTATAGGGAGCGCTGAAGTACATTCCTAGACCACAACTCCATCTATGGAAATTCTTATGATCAGGGTAGACAGGCAAAGCCAGACGTATTTTGATTATACCATAGTGTATGAGGATTAGCGATAAGAGAGCAAGGGAAAATAAAAACTGTAGTTAAATGGGAAGATTCCTGGGTGATTCTGACAGAAAAAAAAAGTGATTAATGAGGAAAAGTCCAAGAAAAACACTGGGCCAAGCACTGGGGAGTGAGCAGGGAAAGTCACTGTGGGAATTCAGGAAGCAGAGGGCTTGTCTTTAGAAAAAGAATAAGACTTTCCGTGGCCAAAAGTGGCCACCCCTAATTTTGATCAACAATGGCTTCTTCTCATCAGAGATTCGCGAACATATTTAGGAATTCTTTTGTACCCTCAAAAAAGTCAGTTAGGGAATGGGGATGTAGCTCAGTAGTACAGCACATGTTTTGCATACATGAGACCCTGGGTTCAAAGACAAGAGAGAGGGGAAAAGGGGGTCAAGTCTGTTAGGAGCTAAGTCACCAGGGTTAAGCAAGATGAAGCAGTTACTCTGCTGTGAATCCAAAGCCAAACAGGCCATCATGGACATGCACCAAGCTGGGCTCTGCACTGCGCTGTGTCTCAACACCTCTGGCTTGTTATGACTACACTTCTACCCCCTGAGCACAGGAGACCAAAGCCCCAGGCCACAGAACCTGAAACTCCTTAGCCTGGGGAAGGAAAAAATGATTGTCTGAGATCCAGGGGGTATTTAATTAATTTTAATTTAAAAATATTTAATGTTATTAATTTCAGTTTTCCTAAGTAATATTAATTTTGTTATTATAAACAATTCCAATTAAGGTTAAAGACAACGTTCACCTTGACGACCCCTTATTTCAATGTCAGTTCCTCCCCCCAAATGGCCACTGAGACTGGCTTAGTGTATTATGGTGAGTTTCTCTATGGAGTATGTTGATAGAAAACTTGAGAGGTCAAAAGGGTCAGACCATGGTCTGTAGAATTTCAAATATAACTCTAGTATCCCTTATCTGAAATGCTTAGGATCAAAAATGTTTCATATTTTGGACGGTTTCAGATTTTAAAGTATTTACATGTACATAATGAGATATCCTTAGGAAAAAGACCTAAGTCCAAATGTAAAATTCATTTTCATACATACCTTATACACAGAGCCAGAGGTCATTGTATGGAACGTTTTAGTGAAGTCGTGTTTGGACTGTGATCCATCACATGAGGTCAGGTTTGGAATTTACCAGCAGTAGTGTCACATGGGCACTCAAAACTTTCCAGCTTTTGAGGTATTTCAGACTTCAGCTTTTGAATTATGGATGCTCAGCCTGTAGGTGTGAGGAGCAGCTGCATACTGCGATGGTTGGCAAAAGAAAGCCTCAAAAACCAGGATCTCTTAAAAACTAAGTGGCTCATTGGTCAGAAAACATTTTGTCTGAACAGAGGAAGATGGACCGTCTGACCTCTAGGAGTCCAGCCAGGTCTCTAGGGAACTCCACGGGATGGTCCTCTCCATGAGAAGTCTCTGGAATGCTATTTTGTCTGGTAGTTGTTTGGTCTGAACTTTTATCAGAGCTGCTTCTGTGCTGAATGGTTTTTTATTCTCTCAGTGTCTATGGGGTTTTTGCAAAGAAAGAAAATTCTGTGTCGACTCAGTACTGGAAGTAACCAACTCACTTTGGGGAAAGGCACCAAACTCTCAGTCACACCAAGTAAGGCCCTCTTTCTAGCTAATTATTTTCCTCCAAGAAACCCATCCTCCATCATGCAGAAGCTGTCAAAACACAGGTGGTGTTTTCTTTGCTTGGTTTGCATTGGGTGGCTTGGGATACCAGTTGGAAAACAAGGTTATTAATGCTCATGTTCCCTGAGGCATTGTACTTGGGCTTCTAATATCCATGTAGTCTTTCCCTGTGAAAATATGTGAACCTCCAAGGGGTGGAGAAGGTCCAGGGAAAGTAGGGAAAAGGCAGGAACTGGATGAAAATGGACAAAAGGCCTACAGGATTAACAAGACTCGGCCCCAGGAGGCAGGCTGTAGCTACTCTGTGAATTTCCCAGGAGGAACTCTTGCCAAGGCTTTCTTTCAAGGAAAATCATGGCAAAAAGAATGTTTCTGGGAAGTTGCTAGTTATTAGTATTCCTGCCACGTTCTAACCTAATTACAAGGAGATTGTTTTGGCCATGGGCAGTCATTTCAGGTTTTGTTTCCCTGCTTGCATCCCCCACCTACACCTGTCTTCTTAGAGGCCCCAGTCAAGGTTATTGTAATAGCACTGAGCACTGTGTAACACCAATGCAGGCAAATTAACCTTTGGGGATGGGACCACGCTCACCGTGAAGCCAAGTAAGTTGCCTTCTTCTTTTAATCAATCAAATCATTAGTTTGAAAAAATACTTTAATCCTATGCATCTGCTTGGGCTCTTTAGTAATGTTCTTTCCCCAGGCCAAAGAGAGCTGATTCTCTTCCCTGCTTTAAAATTGTGTGTGTGTGTGTGTGTGTGTGTGTGTGTGTGTGTGTGTGTGTGTGTTCTATAGGCTCTTAGGAGAAGGTATAAACAATAATTAAGCCAATGGGGGAGCTCCAGGGAACCAGTACCCCACTACCCCTGACCAGGCTTCCTGGCATATTTCCTGGCCATGTGGGATACACTCTGGCTCTGTCTGATGGTCAAGAGCAGGAAGGTCCTCAGGCTTCTCTCTGTAATCACTTCCAAAATCCAGCAACTCTTGCTTCCAGAAAGTACTTTCTCACATTTAATTTTGATCCACCTGCTGCAATTTAAATATCTGAAATGAACCACCAGGACTTTGCACATCTGAATTGAGGAAAAAATACCCGCCATAGAATATGAGGCTCAGCACTAAGTCCGTTCCTATAGCTCCTCAGAGGCGTCCAAAGTCCTCTCTGGATGTGTCCAGCTAAAGTAATGATGGATTGGGCAATATAGCATGAGCTCTGGGGTCACAATCCAGAATTCAACATCTTGTTCTACCACTTAAACCAACTCTATAATCTGGAGCAAGTTACTTAATGTCTCTGAACATCAGTTTCCCCATCCATAATATGAAGATAAAAATATACCTTCCTTGATAGATTATTGTAAAGATCAAATGAAATAATGCAGCTCAGCTATTTAGCATAGTGCCCAGAACACAGGGAGAGATCATTAAGCCCCAGCCATTAATAATAATGATAAACGTCATCTCTAATGCATGGTAGAGCTTTTGCTTCACCCCTTGGGCTCTTCTGTCAAGGCTCTGTCATGCATCAGGAGGTGAACTGGAATAGAGGGGAGGGTGGAGAATGTCAGCCCGTTCTATGAAATGCTTCACCTGGGATTTGAAAGTGAAAATAGAAAGAGTCCTGACCAATTTCAATAAAAAAACATCCAAGTGTCAGAGGCAGGGAGAGGTTTCTGCAACACCAACCCTCAGAGCCAGGACGTGCTTCACAGCACCACAGGAAAAGACATTGCAGAAACTGAAACCTAGCACTCCCTGCCACCAACCTGGTCCCAGCATGGCTTCCTCCAAAGTGTTTGGAGCCCCTTCCCTGAAAAGGGACTTCCATGTGGAAAGAGTAGCAGAAATAAGGGGGGGCCATCAGGGGAAGTGCAGTCGGTCCCAAATTTCCTGCTCTTCCCAGTGGTAATGCTCATTAGAAGTAAGACTCCTGAAAATGGTTTCTAAACAAAGCTCTCAAGTCTGAAGATGGAGGCTGGGTAGAGTCCATGGAACTGAACCAGGCTGTTTACTGCAGGAAAAGAAGGTGAAAGTCAGGTGGGAACTGAGTCACATTCTAAGTATGGGAAGGGAAGCTTTACACAAGACAGAGAGGCTCTGTCTGCCAGCCTCACCAGGACAGAACACAAGATGTAGCTGATAGTGCAAGAAGGGAGTGAAGTTTGGGCAAAAGCTTCCTAATAGGTTTTTGAACAGTGAAAATGAGCTGTCAGGAGTCACAGCCAGTGCATTTTCTATAGAGGGTTTTTGAAAGGAGACAGACACCTCCTATCAGGGGCAAATAAAGTGCAGCCCTGCCTCCAGGCAGGGGGAGGAATGAGAGAACCTCTTTAAGCCTCTTCCAGCCCCCAGAGCGTCTCTCTGTGAAAATTCGAGGCTCATTAATGCAGAGCTACAGCCTTTGGGACACGG
>NW_008343597.1:2045229-2082994 GCF_000622305.1 Nannospalax galili | reverse complement strand
GGGGTGGGGGGTTGCCAGGTTAGGTTTCAGAAGTACTGCTTGCTTGGTTCCCAAACTCCTTTGTTCTCAGGATTCAACAGGGCAAATGGGATGACGTTTTAATCCAAAATCCAAAAGCACAGGTTCTGGGGTCCTGAGTCTTTTGTGGTGTTTAGATGCCCTGGGGCATACAGAGGAAGCTCTGGTGGGTTTTTGCTAAGCCCAAAAGCACTGTGGAAATAACTATGCCCAGGGATTGATCTTTGGTCTTGGAACCAGATTGTCGGTGTTTCCCCGTAAGTACACCTAAGTAAAAGACGAAATGAGTGCAGTGGGGGGCATGGTGGTGAGCCAGAGGGACTTGAAGCCAAGGTTCACTATAGTCTCACAAGGGACTGAAGGACAGAGCCCATGAGGACAGAGTAGCAGGGCACACTTATTGAGGGAGGAAAATCCAGGCCTGCCTGAATAACCCTGGAGGAAAGGCATCCCTTCTCTGGAGCGCTTTGTGAGGAGCAAACCTGAGCTGGCAGGTTTTTGATGCTGAGACAATCACTGTGCAGAAGGACAAAGCGTCTCCTCTATCTTTGGGGAAGGGACACGGCTGCTTGTCAAGCCGAGTAAGTGGCATATATAATTTGAATTGCATGCTGGATATGATTATCTCCAAAAGGAAGATCTATTTTCCAAGGGACCTCCTTGGATCAAGAGGACATTCAGGGGGCAGGCAGAAAAGGCCCAATATCTTGTCACTTTCTTCATCTTTGAGGAAGTACAAGATGGCAGTGAAGGAGAGGAATCCCAACAGAATCTTCCCAATAACCCAGCCCTGGGGTCCGTCTACTTTGTCAGGTTCCCATAAGTAGACCCTCTAGTGGCAGAATCCTCCAACATAATTATCCCCACTTGATAGATTAAAAACGGGGACAAGAGGAGATCCATGATTGATATTGTTCCAACATGAATAGAACAGGTACTGCAACAGCTTTTCCACAAGACTCCCAAATCCAGTGCACCAGGTTATTTAAAGGAGTTGTGATCAGCTGTGGTTTGAACTCCAGCTGTGCTGGGGAAGGAGCTCAGGTTCAGGTGAGGTCTGAGAAGGGACCGTTTCCATCATTGCTGAGTCTTGCACCACTGCAGGCTTTATTAACCCAGCGTTGCCTCTCTCTGGCCATGCTGCTCATGAAGTATAGCTTTTGGCACACATCAACCTCCATGTCTTGAAAGAAGAGAAATTAAAAGAGAAGAGGGAAAGCTTGTATCTCATATCACGCAGTTGCCTCATTCTGTAGCAAGATTGTTTCCCCAGGAGCAGTTTGTCTTCATTTAGCAACTGTCCTCTCTGGGGAAGCCATTTTGTAGAGGTGTTTGTCACAGTGTGACAACAGCTGGTACGGGGAAATTGCACTTTGGAACAGGAACCCAAGTTGTGGTCACCCCAGGTAAGCCCGATTCCTTGGAGTCTCGCCTTCCCTTAATTTTAACCCCTGTGTGCCATTTATTTTCAGCTAAGCCTGTGAGAGACACACTGGATAGGAAGCCATTTCCCCAAACAACAATATTCAGAGCCATTAGGCAAAAATGAGAGATCTGTTTGGCATTAAACAGAAATATTTTTGGATAAATAGGATCTCTCATTACTGTCTACCAGACCCCTATGTGAGAATACTCTTACTGTCCTAATAAGAAAAAGTTAAAGTAAAAAATATTAGCATGATTCATGCTGCAGTGTGGGAACAATCGACTGTGGATTCGGGGGTGGAGGATTAGAAATGTGTGCAGGCAGATTGGATGTGTTTTTGACAGGATATGTAACACAGTGTGAATTATAACCAGGGAGGAAAGCTTATCTTTGGACAGGGAACCAAGTTATCTGTGAAGCCCAGTAAGTATAAAACTGTATCCTTGGATTAAGCAATGTCTGTGGATTAAGGGCTGATTTAGACTCAATTATACACTATATAAAGAATGCTTACTGAAGGAGAATGAGTGTCAAACACAAGACCAGAAGTTTCCCTGGTTAGGTAGGATCTGGCATCTCAGTGCAAAATGAGCCATGGAAGGATGTCTCTGGGAATTGCTCCCAGAATATGTGTTGGGACTAAAGATACATGACTGATTACCTAGGGCTTTGGCCAGGATCATAGCCCTGGATTTGGGCAGCAATCAGTGACAAGATTTCTAATTCCTTAATGAGCTCTCTAAGGCGCTCTTTGCTTTGGGATTATATCAATGTTTAGAATGGACCTTGTAAATAATTATCATTGATCAAAATAAGTGTGACTAGTCTCTGTCAAAGTCTGAAGATTTACTTTTAAAACTGTAACCATGAGTACTGAAGGACACTTCCTGTTTCTGAAACATTAGACAAAAAGTCATATAATAACATAATATAGGCTTTTTTTGAGAGAGAGAGACAGTCTCATCATGCAGCCCTGACTAGCCTGGAACTGGCTATGTAAGACCAGCCTAGCCTTGAATGCACAGAGTCTGCCTGCCTCTGCCTCCCAAGTGCTGAGTTAAAGGTATATGCCACCACACCTGACAAAAATCATTCTTTCTGAGTATGGTCATTTATAAGGAAACTGGGGTTCATAGAAGGAACTAACCATCATGCCATAACTGTTTGGGGTTGATCTGGGACTGTTTGGGGTTGACCTTAAGTCTCTGGCCTGAACTTTGAGGAATCCACAGGATTCATCTGGCAGATAGTTTTGTGTTCCTACTGGATGTCAGGCTCAATTCTCAGATGAGGGATCTAGCAGGGAACAAATCCGATGTGATGATGCCCTCACATGCTACACATGACCCAACTGTTTTCTCCCATCAGTTCAATACCCATCCTGACCCTCCTGGACATGGTCCTTTTATACCATCCTTACTACCTTAGTAATAAAAATCATTTAGATTCAAAGTCAATTAAAAGTGATATTTATTGAAGCTTTAAAGTCCATTAGCAGATAAATCAACACATATAGTAATGAGAAATAAAATGCCCAGAAGTAAAATAGAAACTAGCAACTTTCTTATAATTGGATCAAAATAAAATTATTTTGTCAATATTTCAGTAAGGGCCAAATTAACTAGACCATGCCAGCTTTATACCCACATCATTTGGATTCTAGAAGTTCAGACTAAAGAGGATGCAGGAATATCAGTAATTTCCAGGTAGCATCCCAGGGATGACTGCAGTGGAATTATTTTTTGTGCTGGACTTAGCAAGCTTCTGTGGATGAGAAAATCTGCATGATAATTTGACATCTAAAATCAAAGAGCATTTACTCTGTGTGTCTGTATGTCTGTGTCTGTATATGTGTGTATGTGTCTGTGTGTATATGTCTGTGTATGTGTGTGTCTGTGTATGTGTGTGTGTCTGTGTGTATGTGTGTGTCTGTGTGTGTGTGTGTCTGTATCTGTGTGTGTGTCTGTGTCTGTGTATGTGTGTGTGTGTCTGTGCATGTATGTGTGTCTGTGTGTGTGTGTCTGTGTGTATGTGTCTGTGTGTCTGTGTCTGTGTCTGTGTGTGTGTCTGTGTGTGTCTGTGTACATATTTGATGCTCAGAACTCTGGTGACAGAAAGTAGAAATTAATCTGATTCACCGGAAAGAAAATGGAATTGTAAAGACAAATAGGGATTCGTTCTGGGTTTGCAGATAACTGATTTGGTTACTCCAGGCCAAGCCTAGATTGACAAGGATATGGGCCTCTTTCTAAGATAACTTGCAACTCGTTACTCTGTGCTCTGCCAATCTGACCTCTCTGATGAGGTTCTTGTTCATGGGTAAATCACAGTGCTTCTTCTGGTTCAAGCTGGCAACTCACCTTTGGATTGGGGACCCAACTGACTGTTATACCTGGTAGGCCACTACAATTAATTACTATTTGTGCCAACTTACTATATATATAAAAGTAATTTCATGGGCCTGGGGTTGAGGAGGAAGAAGAGCTACCAGCAATGTACATTGAGAAAGGTAAAGCAGAAGAGTTATTTATCAAAGACAAGAAGAGGAAGAGAAGTTTGGGTAGGATTCCACAAAAGTGAGTAGAGAGGAATCCTGTCCCAGGAAACTTGATGAACCGTGTGCGCAGACTCAGTAAAGTAAAGGGAGCTCCGATTCTCCTAATAGTTTCACCAGAACCAAATCAAATGCTACAAGATGGCTTTTGCAAGAACTATCTTAAACCAAGTCTTAACTGAGTTAGCCTGCTGCATTTCTAGCTTAGCCTAGTTCTTTCTACATGAGTCTTTAAACACAAAGGTGCCTATTTACGATACTTAAATGAAGCTCTATTTCTATAACTGTCTGGTACCCTTCCAGCAAAGCATTCCTGTAGCATGCTGCTTATCACTTTTTTTTTTTTTTGGTCTTTTTGAGACAGGATCTCCCTGTAGCCCAAGCTGTCCTGGAACTCAGTATGTAGACCAGGCTGGCCTTGAACTCACAGAGATCCACCTGCCTCTGCCTCCCGAGTGCTGGGATTAAAGGTGTGCGCCACCATGCCTGGCTCTGCTTATCACTTTGACAAGTAAGAACAAGTAGGCCTCTTGCCCTGCAAAACTGCTTAAGTATTATAATTACTTGGCTTAGACCGAAGTCACCTCTATTTTATTCCTCATAATGTGTTCATTTGTTGAGATCTGTTTAAATTCAGACTGTGTGGGTGTGTAACTGTTGGCACTGAGGTTTCCTTTCTCTTGAAATTGTCAGCAAAATATTTTGCTCATAAATAATGTTTCATCTAGACTTGCAAATGACAGCCCGCACTGCGGCCTCTTTATTCTTTATTTCTTCTTTTCCTGAAGGAAATCTGCAAGTGGGAAACAAAAATAAACCAAAAATGCAGAGTTTTTACATGGGGGTGGAAGGGGACTGGCAGCTTGGATGTCAAAGCACATTTGGTTGTATAATGTAGCTACTGTAACAGACAGAATTTAGTTAGGTCACACCTGCAGAATGCCCCCGGATAGCTTGCGTAGCTTGGGATGGCCTTAAGAGAGGCTCAGGTCCAGTCGTCAGGTACAAAAGATCCAGATACAGGGTCTGAAAGAGAAGCTTCTAACCCCGGAACTAAAGATAGAATAAGGGTTTTGCTCACAGTCAAGTCCACCAGAGGGGAATTTTCATTTATAATTAGGAAGACAAAGTGGTCAAGAGCATTTGCTTGCAGTGTCCTTGTTTCAGACATTATGCGCATAGAGCTCAGAGGACCCAAGAAAGAACCCAAGCAGAAAACTAAAGGAAAGAAATCGATAAAAGCACTGAAGAAAATCAGCTGCCCTTATCTCGCCTGTCGCTGATAATGAATGTGTCTGCTCAGCTCATGCCTCCCTTTTGTTCTTGACTTTTTTCCTATGGAATGGCAAAGGACTGGTGGGTTTGGATCAGTCTTCACATAACTTGGTTAGTCATCTCTTCATAATGGCACCTCCCTTTGAAGAAGCACCAGAGGACTTTTTGAAATAGTGCCAACCATTGTGTGTATGGCTCTAATGTATTTTACTTCGGATCTGGCACCACACTCAGTGTAAAACCAAGTAAGTTACAGTCGTCTACAAGAACCTCCCCTCCCCAGTTATACTAAATTCCTCTCTTGGTCTGTATTTGTTTTGAATTCTTTCTACTTTTAGCCCTGCATCTAATATTTTATCAGTCTCTTGGACAGATATAAAATATAGTAAACGAACACCATGATTCCATAAACATCCTGAAACTGACAGCTATGCTCTTGATGTGTTATCCTACATAAGGAAAATTGATACAGAAGGAAAACTGCTACTTTTACTAGTTAACAAGAAAAAATTGGGTATAATTTAAAGTACCTCTGAGTACCTAGGACTTCAGAAAGGAGGTGTGACATATACGCAATTGTAAAAAATAAAAATAATTAGACTGCCTTGATAACAATCCCATAACCAACATTTATTGAATCTTTTTTATCTGAAAAACCTTGTGCAAATGCCTCTGGCACCCTGTCTCATTTGATCCTTTTAATGACCCACTGGGACCGATATTATCCCACTTTCAGATGTAAAGCTGAAATAGTTGCCCAGTGGTACAGAGCAAATGAAGGAATGAGCTAGACCAAGAGCTGGGTCCTCCCAACCACTCTGCCCACTCTCATAGCCAGGGTCTAGATGAGGTTTGTGCAGGGAGATCCAGCCCTGTGGCTCCACTAACCACAAGCTCAGCTTTGGGACAGGAACCACAGTAACTAAAAAAGCAAGTGAGAAAGGCCAGAATGCTTTTAAGCAAAATGATGGGTACATGCATGAGCAATTTCATTCATTACAGTTAATGCTCAGTAACTAAAGCCAAAATGCATTCTCCCTTTGGGTTAGAACCTGGCCTTTCTACCTCTCCTGTCTCCCTCACCTCCTCTTCCTCTGCAAATGGCCCTCCTCCTCAAGGCACCTTTGCAGTGATACGTTTGTTCAGGGCGAAGTCTTCGCAGTCAGATAAAAAACGAGAAACTTGTCTGAAATCGTGTCTAAAAAGTGAGAAATGATATCTCTGGGCTACGTTGAGAAGACGATAACGCTTTTCTAGTATTTGAAGAACTGTTATGTAGATGAGGGAAGAGGTGAGCACAGAAAACAAAATCAAAACCAGAAGATAAAAGGCGTGTCCCAGCTTCCCATGAAATCTCTCAGCCTGAGTAGAGCTGCATGTAGCAGAAAGGCTGCTCTGGGAAGCTTAGAGATCTTCACCCTGTATCCTCAAAGCCAACTTTGCAGGGTGTCGTGGAAGGGATTCCTGTGCCACTTTAGGTGCTGCCCTGAATCAGCTCAGGACTATCTTTCAACTCTAAGTGCTGAGATCCCATGGTTCAGGCATAGAGGATAAAAAGATGAGCTCAGACCTGTTTCTTCTATTTTTATTATTTCCATAGCCAAGAAATAGGTCATCAAATTATTCACAAGTTAAAGCCTACAGAGTCCTTACACCTAAAAGATAATGAGATATGATTTCCTGGTACAGTAAACCTGGAAATAGGAGAGAGAGAGAGAAAGGAAATGCCTTGAGGGAGGACCAGAGGTTGAATGAGGGAAGTAGGATGATTTTGCAGAGGACAGATCTGACCTATCAAAGTTTTCACAAGTTCAGCTTTGGAAAGGGATCCAAACATAATGCCAATCCTAGTAAGTGGGCAGCCTTTTAGAATGGGAAATAGGATCAGGGGAGCGAAGGTCCTTCCGATTTAAACACTCGAGAAAGGATGTGTAATTGGTTTCTGATGGGAGAGGACTCTGAAGGCAGAAAGACTATTGTTACCACAGATCATCTGTCCCTTGAGATACAGCCTTTGAGGGCTGATTGTGACGCTCAGACTGCTGGCTACACAAAAAAAAAGACTTGGAGCCATTTAAAGAGAGTGGAAGAGAATTTTCAGGCCTATACTATACTCCCAAGACCAAGGAAATAGGTGTATTGCTTTCTCTCTGCACCGCCCCCACCCCCACCCCAGGCAGCCTGGGATGGTGAAGCAGAGGTAAGGCCAGGAGGGCCTAAATTCCCTTTTAGGAGCCCATGAATCTGAGAGGAGACGGGTGATTCCTATCAAGGGAAAACAGGAGGGCAGTCCTGCTGGAAGGATCCAAAAACACCTGCTCTGGTCCATGACCAACACTTGGGAAAGACTATAGCCCACAACCAGAATAAGCAGACCAAACTGAAGAAAAGGTATACAGGATTTCTTCTTCTTTTGTCCATTGCCCTGTAAGAGGTTCTGTTGACACAGCACCTCAGTTTTGTGGAGAATGACCTCTATACAATACTCTGTAAAATTTCCCCAAGATGCTTGCTTATTTACTACCTTGTGTGGCTCTCTTTAACAACGGATGATCTCTAGAAGAGTTAGAAAGAGTCTGGATCTAAAAGTTTAGCCAAATAAAGTTGTGCCACAGCGTACAGGTAGACCCAGGAATAAAGTTCTGTTCTTTGGAGACTTCCCCAGGCGTTGACTTAAACAGAGACACTCAGTTAACAAGTACATTGTCTATATGAGTGTATTCATTCAGCATTTTCATTCTGGATGAATGACAGCCTGACCCTGAAGGCTCCAGAGTTCTTGGTTCTTTTGTGTTTTACACATAGTCAAACAAGCTCCTGATGAGGTTATAGTTCACAGATCCAGGTCCAAATGGTCAAAGCTGAGAAATAATCAATATATAAATAGAATGGACTAAAATACATGCCCATTTGCAACTGTTCCAACTGTATAAAATGGATACAATGCTAGGCACCAAGATCACCCTGAACATCACAAACCCTCCACCTTTCAAGGCCATAGGGATGTCCTTTGTCAAGTATCTACTGAGTGTGATTTCCTTGGTCCCTATGGGTTTTGGGGGGAGGTACCTCTTTGTTTTGGGGGTTCTGTTTTTGTGTTTTTGTTTTTGAAACCAGTTCTAGCCTGGAAGTCTCTATACAGATCAGGCTGGCCTCAAACACACAAAGCTCTGCCTGCCTGTGCCTACCAAATGCTAGGATTAAAGATGTGAGCAACAACCCCCCCCCCCCGCACGGGTCCCTGTGTTTTTGCTGGGCTTCAGATCACTGTGTGAACAATGCTGCAGGGAACAAGCTAACTTTTGGAGGAGGAACCAGGGTGCTGGTGAATCCATGTGAGTATTTAGACTTGACTCTATTTCCAATCGTGAAACAGGAGCCTAGTCAGCAATTTTAAATGAAGTATGTTAGTTTGACCCAAATTCATCTGTCTTAAATTTGCCTTTATAGTGTTTAGTGGTTTTTTTTTTAATCTAAGCATGGATAAAAGAATAGATTACTTCGGTATGGATAAAGGATATTGCTGTCTTGATGTTTTCTGGGGTCTAATTTCCTAAAAGAAGAAAAACAATCAAGATATACCTTTGTATTTCCTCCCGTAGCCTAAAGCAGAGGAAGGAAGAAAGGGAGATTCTTTCTGTGCAGAGTGGTTAGGCGATTCAAACATGTGTGCAATAGTAAGACAAGGACCCACACTTCCTAAGGTTCAGTATATTGCTGTCTGCACCCAGCTGTAGCCTCTATAACCATCATTCTGATTTATCTCCTGTGGCTTTCATTCTTCCCAATTAATGTAACTGAAATGTTGGTAACCCTTATCTCCTGGCTCACAGAACATGTGCATGTATTAAAAAGATCTTGCTTTGAAAAGGAATTGAGCTGGAGGGGTTTGGATTTTACTTGGTAGGCATTTTTGTTATTCTGTCTCTTTCCCTAGGAGAAGGAATGAGACGGGAAATGTACTTAAAAAGCAAGGTGATGCGATCAATTCACGCGCGTGCAAAACATAAATTAAGGTAGTCAACCAGGAGCCAAAAGACAGTAAAGCCCAGCTCAGCCTCTCGCTAACCATATTGCCGTGAGCCCTGCTGAGCCCTCTAAGCCTGTTCACATAAGACATGGAGATCATGATTCCAGTCCTGCCTACCCCCAAAGGATTCCCTGAGACTCAGATGAGATTTGTGAAATGTCCTTGAAAAGTATGGGGTCAGATGATTCATGATTTTTAAGTTAGATTTTTATGCAAACTTCCATTTGAGGGTGAACTTAAGAGTGAACAAGCATGATGAACTTTGGTTATGGTTGAGAAAAGATTGACTTTGAAAATAAGGTGAGCCTCCCCCATTGCGAGACAAAGGGATCATAAGAATTAGTGAGCAAGGCCTTCCCTGGAGAGCTTCAAAAACTTGAGATCACTTAGGAGAGAACTGTGTACATTTGAGACAGTGTAGTAAACGATCACTGAGGTTTTCTCCTTTCAAAGAGTGTGTGCGTTTAGTATTTTCCTTGAATATAACTAAATAGATGCTCAGTGTTGGGTTAGGTCTCAACCAAGAAAAAGAACCCTGGGAGAGTGTCTGTGCTCAAGCTACCTTTGGTTTTGGTGGTGAAATAGATCACAGTGGCATCGTCAATTGGCCAGAAGCTCATTTTTGGAAGAGGGACCATGTTAAAGGTGTACCTTAGTAAGTACTTTGATGAATTCTGAGTTGGGTTAGTTGTTGAGATTAAGCAAGCTTTTTGGACATCTAAGTGGGCTGCCAAGTGTCCTCCATTCATCCAGATCTCATGGAAAGCAGCATGTTCTCCACACTGTGTCCATCCTCACTAGAATGCTCATTCTAGGTAATGGTTTGTGTTGTTCACAAGCACAATAGCGAGGCAGGGTGGAGGACACCTCCTTTGCCCAGTGGCCAGCTCCATCAGAGAAATCTGCTTCATCTTAGAACTGCTATGCCCTGAATAGCCAAAGCCATGTCTTCTGGTTGCCTAGTTAACATCCCAGGCACTTTGAAGGAATCTCTGTCTTTATATTTTGTGTGTGTGTGTGTGTGTGTTGTGTGTGTCTGTGTGCATGTTCGTGTATTTGCAGGTGCATGCGTGTGTGGCTGTATATGTACCTATTTATGTGTGCATATGGAGACCAGAGGTCGACCTCGGGTGTCATCCCTGAGGCATCATCTACCTTGTTTTTTGAGAGAGGCTCTCTCCCTGAGACCTGGGGCTCACTGAGGAGGCTGGCCTGGCTGCCCAGAGAGCCCAGGACTCTGATTGTCTCTGTCTCCCAGTGCTGAAATCACAAGTGCATACTACCATGCCTGGCTTTTTTTGGTTTTAGTTCTGGGTATTGAACTCAGGTGTTCATGTTTGCATGGCTTAAGCACTTTACTGACGGAGCTATCTCCCTAGCCCAATCTATCTGTCCTTATCTTTTTCTAAGACCCCATTTTCTTGGTTAAATTTATATCTAATATATCAGGAGAGAAAGGTGTGATCTGAGTGTCCATCACTAACACACTGTGTAATATGGAGCCAATTTTTTGGCTTTCCACCCTCGGTTCACTCATCTGTCAGTGAAGGTGATGATTTATTCCTCCATATTTGGACTTCACTTCAGACATCACCTCCTCAGAAAGAACTTTCCTGCCTCACTAGTCTAATGGCCATCAAACACAGCTGTTTTCCGGTTCCCTCTATGTTACCCAGCCTGATTTTAATGCGTATAGTTTGATCATGTCTTCATATCTGTGTATTATTGTTTTCCTCCTAGATGTTAGTGTCACGTGGCTTTCATTGGCTCCTCAGTGACTAGTGCTCAGTAACGAGTTACTGTATAAACTAAGGGCCAACCACCAACCGTCTTTCATTCCCCCAAATTATTGTTTGTTATTACATATCCAGACACCACAAACCCACTGAGCCTCACCAAAGGCAAGGATATAAGATGCATTTCCATTGGTTGTTTGCAAGGTGAGTTTGAGTGGGCAGGCAAATGAGGTATTTGCAGGGCCCCGTTTCACTGTGCCTACCAAGGAGGCAATAGATGGATATTTGGAAAGGGAACCACCGTATCAGTCAGTCCCAGTAAGTACCTGGTGATTATTGATTATAATGCCTGTACTTATCTTGTAGCCTAGGTTACACAGGTCACGACATGCCTCTTAGCACCGAAGTAAAATAGAATTGGTGTTTCATGAGGAAAGCCACTAAAATTTTAAAAAGTGGATGCAGTCCTCCATCCCTAATACTCAAAGCTTCTCCCATGACTCATTGTATGCCCCTTTTAGTAAATTAAAGTGATAAGAAAGATTACTGTAGGGGGTGAGTGCAGTTGTTAAACACTGGCAAAATAAGACTATGTACAGGTGTTGATTCCTAGGTTACACTGGGATCCGAGCTGATTACCTTTGGCTAGTAAAAAGACTACTTGGTGGAATTTTTCAAATCTTTTGCAAGCAGTAAGTTTCAAAATTGGCTGGAGCATATCAGCTAGTCTTCCCTCCGGCTTTCTGCTGCATTCATTGTACCACTATTATTGAGCCTGGAAAAGAGGCTTTCACGGGCTTAATTCCATGGCTTAGCCTTTATTCCAGTAATCAAAAAGAGGGAATCCCCTTCAGAGGTCCCATGAGGAAGGATAGATGCATGCTAATCACATTAATTTATTATCAAGGCAGATTGGGCACGACTCTGATTTGTAACATATTCATTCTGAGAAAGGGGGACAAGATTATCAGTAAAACCGAATAAGTATGCAATATGTCACTAAAGTAAGAGGCTTAGCGCAGCTGCTGAGGCCCCTGAACTTACTGCACTTTTCGTGAGGCACAAGTGTCAAGAAATTAATGATTTATGCAGACAAGTTCATTCATGTATTAGAAAACTGTTAAAATAAGGGCATAGAGCTGACTGTGAACCAAAGTAATCATGCAGGTACACTAGAAGTAACAGACCAGAGAGCTGGTCCCAGGGACGAGGGCAGGAAGCTTAGCCGAACACTTCCAGTTCTTCTAAACCTTGTTTCCATAGTGCATCTGGGCCAGTTTGATCTGTAAAAAGAAAGTATTTAATAATACCTCGTGGGTTATTTTTAAGATACATTAATGTGTGTGAAAATATTTTATAAATTCTGAAAAGCTAACCACATATAAAATATATCTATAGAACAACAACAAAAAAGGGGAGGGCTGGGTCAGACAGCAGAATTCTTTCAAGATGAAGAGACCGTGCACATTCTTAGTAAAAGGGACTGTTTTCATGTGGATCTGTAGCCGTGGGCATTGGTAAAAACACTTTCTTTCATGGAAGTATTGTGACTTGAAAGTTACTCAGATGAGTATGACAGGGGAAAGAAGCCATTTTGTAAAGACCTGCCTTGCAGTGTGAATTCTGGGAGTTACCAAAAACTCGCCTTTGGAACGGGGACAAAGCTTCAAGTCATCCCAAGTGAGTCCAGTATCTGAAGCGGTTCTCCCTTGCATTGTCTCTCTGATGGGAGCATTTGGAGCCCATAATGGGCTGTAGTAGACCTTCCCTTTCTTGGTCATTTTCAGGAGGTTTAAGCAGAATTGTATAGGCTCCCTCATACATCCCTTAACATTTTAATAGTACTGTTCTGTCCAAGATCTTTCCTAAGAAAGAAGAAAGTTAAAACATTGCCTATGAGGCCAAATGGAAAACAGATTTACAAAGCATATGAACTAAAAAGAAGAGGACTGATTTTTTTAATGTATATGAGTGTATTACATATGTGTGTATTGTGCACCCGTGTTGTGCAATGCCCAAAGTGTCAGATTCTCCCGGAACTGGAGTTACTGACAGTTGTTAGCTGCCATGTGGGTGCTGAGAATCAAACCCAGGATCTCTGCAAGAACAGCCAGTGCTCTTAACTGCTGAGCCATCTCTCCAGCCCCCCGATGGGGTATTTTTAAGAAGCACCGTGTTATATAATCAAAGGGGTCACCTAACTTTGGGGAAAGAATGAGACTTGAGTAGATAAGATTCCTGTTGAGCCACTGGCTTGTGGGATGAGCTGACTGGGGAGGAGGGAAAGGAGGAAGCTACCACTTAGAGTGATCTGGATGCTACTTCATGGAGTTTCAGATTGATTGAAGTTCAAATCAGGGAGGACACTATGGCAGGAATCTAAAAATTGATAACTGCCATGGTAAGGGAAAAAAAGGCTAGATACATCTGTTTGATAAATAGAGTTGAAAATCAGCAGTTTAGTGGCAAACAATCCAGAGATGTGGGTAGCAAGTGACTTCGTTTTAAATGTACACAGCAAATGCCCCCAAATTTGAATTAAATGACCTCTGTGTTGTGTGGAATGTAGAAAGAAAGCTATGCCAGCCCCTTGGTAGGTGAAAAGCTACATCACTAAATCTTGGCATAAGAAGGATGTGTAGACTTATGGGTGTTTTGGGCTGAGTAAGAAACACTGTGTGAAGGATGGAAGCTATAAGTTGACCTTTGGGAGTGGAACTAAACTGTTGGTCAGACCTGGTAAGTAGGACAACAGGAATAGTGAAGATATTGAGGGTAAAATCTCTTCATGTCTCAAGGAATGGCTTTGCAATGAAGGATGAGCTAGAGTTTCTCAAGTCACTATGACTAGAATCCCCCTGATGTCTGGTTCTAGCAAAAAAGTGTGTGTGTGTGTGTGTGTGTGTGTGTGTGTGTGTGTGTTCCCACACTAGAAAGAATGAGGAGGAAGATTCTTCTTCTAAAACTTATGCTAAAATGTTTGTGGGTCTTTGTCAGCAACACCAGAGATTCAGCTTCTGCAGCCTCCGGTCACTTGCACCTCACTTATTAAATAGGATAATAATGTCTAAGACCATGGCCCCAGTGAGGTAATGCAATATATGTAGATTGTTAATCATCTTGGCATGTCCTAAGTTCTCCATGAATGATGGTTTTTCTTTTCCCTTCCTAATTACATCATGAATTGAAAAGCCCTGTGCTGCAGGCCATTTTTGTGGGGGGGTTTGATACTGTGTGAGTTCAGGATACGGCCAAATCACTTTTGGAAAGGGGACTATGCTTCGAGTCTCTCCAGGTAAACGCTGTTCCTTTCTCGGCTCTGCTTGTCTGGTCCCGGGCTTCTGCGCACCCTCTCTGTGCTGTACCCCCAGGGACGGCATCATCGTTTCACCAGCTGACTGTAAATTGAAGGCTACACCTCCCTGGGCACTTCATTTAAACATGAAAATAACAGGAGCGTTATAAATAACAGGAGAACCGATTCACTAGGATAGAATGGAGTCCAGAATAAACCCCTAGATGATTAAGAAAAACGGAGTTTTTCCAGAAATAGCCTGGCTTCCTGTTTAACGCCTGCACTGTGGCCTCTCCCTCAGGCATCCTTCACATTCCTCTTACCTTCTGAATCCCAAATTTAGCCTCACAATCTTAGACAGTCTGCGACACAGAAAGCTACAGAAATATTTTATTACTAAGAATATCCACCTATTAAAAAGTGAAAGATCCTCGAGAGCAAAGGCTCTATTAGAGCTCATGCAATACCTGATAAGATTCTTCTACAAAGCGCTTGATAAGGGCTTGTTTAATTGAAATTAGCACCTAAACACATCACCATTTCCAGGCCAAAGGAAAGAAGAGAATAAACCAAATGACACAGGGCATCGAAGCATATGGTGAAAGGGGTAAAACATTAGACTGACGGGGCTGGAGGGATGGCTCGACAGCTAAGAGCACGGGCTACGCTTGCAGAGGACCCAGGTTTGAATCCTAACACCCACATGGCAGCTAATCACCATCTGTAACTCCAGTTCCAGGGCATCCAACACCCTCTTCTGTCCTCCAGGGCACTGCACGACACAAGTACATGTACATACATGCAGGCAATATACTCATACACATAAAGTGTAAATATATTGAAAAAAATTAGACTATTAGACTGAAGATTAAATAGAGTCTCTCTAGAGATGTAACTTAGAAATGTAACTTAAAGCAGACTTCTTCTCTCTGAGTTTCATCTTTCTCATGTGTGAGGTGGGATGTAGGCTCCAGTGACCTCTCTTGCCCCCTTTTGACCAATGGACTATGAATTTGCCCCGTTTGAGGCTGTGAAGTGGAAACTTCTTCCTCCTGTGAATAAGTCAAATAGTTCTCAAGTGTTTTCTAACTCATTAGGGGAAATGAGGAGGGGGTGAGCTGGAAGGATGTTTACCGTGAGGCCTCAGCCACTGTGGGAGTTGGGAAGGAGCAGGCAAGCTCACCTTTGGGATTGGTACCGTGCTGAAAGTGGACCCAAGTAAGTGTGGGACGCCGTGGCAACTGCAAAATGTGTTGTGGTTCTGGTGAATACATGCATAGGAGATGAAGAGCAGGGAAGATGTGATTTCTGTCATTGTAGTATCTCTTTCATTATAATCGACTGCTGACATATTGAGAATGTGACCCCAAAATAAGTATGTAAGGGTTATATGAGCATATCTTCTCTGCAGTGGAGTTTAGCATACATTAAGACTTTTCCCAAGATTTGAGGCCGACAGAAGCTCTAACATTAGAGCTTTTAACCTGAGAGCTGAGTTAACTGAACCCAATAGACAGAAAAGGCTGGAAGCACAGAGAATTGCATGGCTTTTTAGAGCCTTTCCACTTCCACTACCATGACTATATTCATGACTACGTCCCAAACAAGCTAAGCCAAATTCACTCCAGAGACTAAATGTTCCCTTCCACTAAACATTGTCCCCCAAAGAGTCAGTGAAGTCCAAAGAAAGGGTTCTGGGGCATCTGGTTTGAGCCAAGAAGTCTTGATTTGATTTGGCACCAACTATCCATGTGATACTGAAGAAGACGCCCCTCTATGGGCGTCAGACTCCTCTAGTCTGAGGGGTATGAAAATCTGTGGTTCCGGGAACTCACTCCTCTATCACTCTAGAGGTTATATGGTCGAAGAGTACAGATTCATGAATACTTCATAAACAAATTCTGAGGCAAAAAGAAAATTCTCTAACCCTAATGAAATAGCCTTGTTAATCAATAATCTGACTCAGCTTATTAGCAATAGTAACTGGACCAGTCAGATGGCTTAGTGGGTGAATCACTTTCTGCACAAGCCTGACACCTGAGTGCAATCCCCAGAACCCATGCCAAGGTAGAAGGGGAGAACCAGAGCCACAGTGTTGTCCTCTGACCTCCTCATATAGGCCACGGTATGTGCATGCATGTGATAATAAATAAATAAAAATTAGGGAAAAAAGAAATTATAGTAACTGCCATATCAGTGCCTGTGACATGTGTACACAATGTTAAATGCATGGCATAATACTGACTATAGAACCCTAGAATCTAACAGGAAGTGATCCTTGCCTGACAGAGAAAGAAACTGAGGCTCCAAGAAGTGATTGCCCAAGAGCCCATTCAAACCCGGTTTGATCTCAAAGCCCCGTTCTTTCTACTTCACAGTGTCACAGGCTCTGTCCTGGTTTACTTACAAATGATAACGTCAATAACAGAGAGTAGGGAAATATGTGGAATTTAACTTCTATCCTTAGGTTTTGTCAAAATTCAGGAAGCCTTGAGACAGATGCCCCAGATATCTGAAGGATTCCGTTCTCCTTCCCGTAGCAGAGTACAAGGATGTTGGGAGAGTTTACCCACTGACAAGAAGGGCTTTTGAAAGGGGCAGCAGCGCTGGTTTCTGACTCCCTCCTTTTTCCTCACTCTCTCTTATATCTTTCCCCATATAGAGCAGCCACCAGAAGAGCTGTGTGCACGTGCCTGGCTCTGTTGTGAGTTACAGAAAAATGCTCTGTGAGAGCACTTTGGATGGTGCTGGATCATAGAACATTTAGCCCTGGTTTTAGAAATCGTCTAGTTCAGCACTTGTTCCCTTCCTGAAAGGCAGTTAAGACCCAAGGGGTTAGTTAACCTGTCCCATATCATAAAACACCCAATGAGAACTGATTGGGGCTAGAGCCCGGGATCCTGGTCCCAGGGCCATAGTCTGTGACTACTGTTCAGTAAACTGCCCTCTTGCAGATAAGGGCAAGGTTCATTCATGACCAGAAGAAAATAGGAATAGTGTTCCCAGAGACCTTCTGGTGGGCTTCCTGGGCCTACACCCAGCTGTTATGAAAGGAAAGGTGAGAGAAATGGCCCAATTTGTCACAGGATAGATCACTGTGGGCAATACTCAAGGCTTCAAACTTGTCTTTGGGACAGGAACAAGACTATTAGTTCACACAAGTAAGTTCCAAGAGTAACTTGATTTATTGCAGAAGCGTATGTCTATCTTCATTCATTTTTTTTCTTTTTTCTTTCCTTTTTGGGGGAATAGGAAGGGATTGAGGACTTTTTCTGTTGTTTAAATAGGAAGATAAATTGGAATAGTAACAATGCTACATGTAGTGTCTATAAGTATCATTTCTGCAAGCAACATGTAACAGTAAGTGGAGATGGATAAAATACTCTAAGTCCTGTATGAAACCCGATAATTGTATGAATGTTTTTTCAGCTTAACTGCTAGTTACGGCTTTTATGTATCCACTGTGTCCTGGAGGCAGGTAGGGGGTGACAATAGACATTTTAAAGTCCTTGACAGATAACAAACATGGTTGCACTCCATGTTTCTGGGGAAGAATTCTGTTCTGTACTGAGACTTGACTTTCTTGAGACAAAAAAGCCCTATTAGCAATTAGCATGCTAAAAAAGTGAGAACAGAAACAGGAATGAGTCCGGCATGAGTCACCCACCACTCTTCGCTCAGCCCCAGAGCGGCACGGAGGCTCTGAGTCAGTGCAGGCGTGTTTCTAATATGTATCCCAGTGTGGTCAGTTGGCTGATGAACTCCTGCTCCTACTCTTTCTGGCAAAGTGAAAAATCCATGTTTGTATGTTTCCACAAGAAAATAGAGCCAAGAAAATAGAGCCTGCTCAAGCATGACAGATAAAGGTGGGAAAATGCCTGCCTGCCCCCTCGTATTTTTAGAAATCACACCCACCAAGTCCACGTCAGTGTGTTTCACAACGTTTGCAAAGGCTCTTTTTTCCCAGAAGAAAAAGAGACAGAAGCGATGTTCACTGGTGGCTGCGATGGGGAAAATGGCGGCCATGGTAGCACAGAGGGTAGCACCATTTACACCCATTGTAGGGATACTTTTGGGTCCTCCTGTCCCACACTGCAAGGAACTCTTCAAGATCACCTGTCCGTAGGCTTTCTGAGATACCATGAAGGGTATGTATACTGCATAAGAGGGTGCAGGCAAAACTCAGACCTTTTTGTGATGCACTTACTCAGAGTGGGCCTATGTGAATAGCAGGCTCACTTTGGGGAAAGGAACCCAAGTGATGGTGATACCACGTAAGTGAGCTGGGATCCTCTGCTGCACCTTCCTCTGGCAACACCCTGGTGCTAGACTGTCTTATCATGCATGGTTCCAGGGGCTGCAGAGAGGACGTGGCATTCCTCAGTGTTACACCATTCACAGCCACGGTTGTTTGACGGCCCTGACTTCTCCTGCCTTCTTTTTCTCCTGGCATCTCCACTCGCTACACTCCCATTTTCTATGTAAAACTGTCCCACCCATCCTTGGGGCTAGGTTTCAAATTGTACAGTGGCCTACAGAAGTGAGAGTTGGAAGGGACCTTGGGGACACCTTGTTCTTATGACAGGATCAGCCTGAGGTCCTGGTCAGTGCAGAGCACAGTGGAGCCTCAGCCCCTTACTCCCACCCTGAGCTCAGGAACACCACTCAGCTCTTTACTAACATGACTCTGAAACTCCGTAAGAGATAAGCTGAGGGCCATCTGCATGCAAGGGCCAAAGATGGATGGAGCTCCACTGCAGTTTAGGACCGTGGCCTTGGCTGTGACTTCTGTGAGCTTTCCAATCTCTAATGCATGCAGCAGAGATGTTTCTTACCATCTTTTCAAAGTTGCAACTTTCTTCTCTGCAGACTAGGGTTTCATAGCACAAGTCCCTGTCTGAGTCACGATCACTAGAAATAAAAGAGATCAGCTAGCTTTGGGTACATTGGCCTATTTCCAGTCAGTAAAGAAGAAAAGATAAAATCTCAAGTCGCACAAAGGGCCTGAATCTTGCTTGGAGTCTTGCTCAGACAGGGTCTTGCAGGAATCAGATATCTGGGGCTCACATGGGAAGAAGGCTGGGAATGGAAATCATCAGTGCATGGATAAGTTCTGAGAAGAGCAAGAGGAAGCTTCAGCAGAAGTCGGGGACAGCCTCAGCATAAGACAGCCTAAAATGCCCAAGCACCCCACTCTCAGAGCAGTCTTGCCAGCCCCTTCCATTTGGCAAAAGAGAAATGGAATCAGACCAGACTGTCTGCGCAGCACACAGGGTGGTCGATGGTGGTGATACTGGGGTGTTCCTGCTTCTAGACTGACAGGAAAATAGCAGGTTTTCAGGGCAACTGGGAATGGAGGAACTCTCCAGTCCCAGCACTGGGGCCCACCCTTGCCCCTAGGCACCAGGACTCGGGGCTCAGAGGTTTCTGACAACCCTGGGAGTGTGGCCAGTGTTTCCCTGGATTCCTGTCCTAACACAAGTAGACCAGTGATAAGGGGAGGTCAGGGGACACAGGTTTTATCAAAGGCTTTCCTCACTGTGTGCCTCAGGGGGAAACTACAAGCTTACTTTTGGAAGAGGGACCAGTCTCCTTGTTCGTCCGTGTGAGTACTGCAGAAATGATCAGGGGATTGTGACGAGGTTGTCTTATGGAAGGATGTCCCCACAGTGAGTGTGGAATGGTCTGCACCCTCATTGATGGAGTCCTTTGTTGAAAAGGAGTGACTATCAGTGTGTCAGGTCTAAACATGGCTGTGCTGGATAGTGGATGAGGGTTTTGCTCTCAGATGACAAACTCCAATCTCTGAGAAAAGAGACTACTCTTGTCAGGTTTCTGAAGAGCTTTCCTTCTTGGCAGGCCTAGGCTCCTACCTTGCTGTTCTCCCTGTGGCTGAGATGCTCACCACCTCCCCTCTGCTCCATGAGATCTCCCAATCCTTAGATTACAGCATCCCGGAAGTCAGGATGCTGAGTAACTCTGGGTGCTGAGGTGGAGGGGCAAGAATGGGTCTCCTCTGGCTGCAATAAGCTTCATCCCTCTCTCCATGCAAGGCACTGGTGGAAATCATCCTATTGGACATGTTCACAGCATGCTTGACATGCCAGTGACCTGGGCTCTATCCTTCTTTAGAAGTCCTTTTCTAATGCTCACATCCATCCTAATGGTAGATGATTGGTATTAGACCCATTTTAAAGATTAGGAAACAGAGGCTTAGGATAAGCCACTTGCCCAAGATCACAGAGCTCAGAGAAACAGAACTAGGGTTGAGTTAAATCTGTTTGACTACAGGGTCTTTTTTAATATTTTATTTATTATTTTTATTTTATGTGTATGAATGCATTGCCTGCATGTGTGTAAGTGCATCCGTGCCATGCAATGCCCTGGAGGTGAAAAGAGGTGTTGAATTCCACTGGAACTGGAGTTATGGATAGTTGTTAGCTGCCATGTGGGTGCTGGGAATCCAGCCGGGATCGTCTTCTGCAAGAGCAGCCGTGCTCTTAACTGCTGAGCCATTTCTCCAACCCAAAGTTTTCTTCTTTTCTTTTTCGGTATTTTTGAGATAGGGTCTCTCTCCGTAGTTCCAGCTAGCCTGGTACTCACTATGTAGACCAGGCTGGCCTTGAACTCACAAAGATCTGCCTGCCTCTGCCTCCCAAGTACCGGGATTAAAGTGGGATTGAAGGCGTGCACCACCACGCCCGGCTGACTACAGGGTCTAATTATTAACCATCCCACTGCTCAGCTGCCACCATCCCATCTGCGCTGTGTGAATGGAGACCCCACAATTCACAGACCACCTGGGTGTGAGGTTGTTCACCAAGTACAGGATGTTTGGTCCAACCTTTGCCCATCCTGATCCTCTGCAGAGTGACAATGGCATAGTGACTCAGCATCTCAGAAGACTCAGTGATGTCATGTTTTGTGTTAGCAAACTGCAGGTATCAGAGATCAAAGCAGAAACAGAAGGAGATTGTTAGGTATTAACCTACAAGGAAGGAGAAATTTGACATTAAAACCATGAACTAGGCCACTTAAAAGTCTCTTGTTCCCTAATAGACTCTGAGGAGTCATGGGCAGCTGGCCCAGCTGGTAGAGGACAGGTATTTGTACTGCATTGTACCAGGGTGGGGGCACAGGTTGTGGGGCAACTCACTTTTGGGAATGGAACAAGACTCCAAGTTTATCCAAGTAAGTACCTGGCCTCAGAAACACCCCTTCCACTTCCTTGGATGATGAGTGCTTCCTGGACTAACTTTTTGTGTCTTCATGAGGCTTGATTGTTTTGAATTGTGAATTCCCAGCCACTTGCTTAATGGGTGTATTTTCTAATGGTAATTACCAGTGGGAATTGACCTTCTCAACATTGCAGGGAGAGACTCTTCTGTGGTTTCTAGATCATTATCAGAAAAGAAACTGTAACTGATTATGCCAAAAGGTTTATTTTTACTTTTATTCCCATTTAGTTACATAAAAGATGATGAATTAAACTTCCCAAAGATACTAGACTTTGGAGACAATTCACAAACCTCCTTGCTCAGCTGAGAGAGAGAGGAAGAATGTAAAGCCTAAATAATGTCAAAAACAATACAAAGTTTGGAAAATTTAAACATCCAGAAGTTAAAAGATAAATAGACCTAACAAAATAACATACATAGAAGAATTGCATTAAAATAGAATTTTTGGAGAGTTTATCCATTCAACCGCTTTTTACAGAGCAGCCATTATACCCCAAGCACTGTGCTAGTTTGAGGAGGGAAAGGAAAAACCCTAGGAAATCTTGAGTCTCTACCTCAGGACCTCACAGTGGAAACAGGCAATTACAGCCCAGGGTTGCCCTGATGATATGGAGGTGCATACAAGTTGCAATTTGAGTACCAAGGAAGGTATACCCAACCTCTTGTCCAAACCAGCTAGGACTTGTTCATCCTCCTGTACCATAAGCTCTATGAGTGCAGAATCTTCTGTCCTTCATTCTCATATCTAAGCCTCAGCGCAATGACTGGCATGTAGGTACCCAACAAATATGATCATTGGAGAAGAAAAAGATGCTTTCTGAGTCAACAGAGATGCCTCTGCAAGTAAGGGTGTTGGCCACCTACCCTGACAACTTAATTCAATCTCCAGAACCCACATAGTGGAAGGAGAGAACCAACCCTTTGTCCTTTGACCTCCACATGTGCACACACAAAAAAAATAAATGAACTAATTAATTGAAGCCTTCTAGGAGAGTCGGAGAAGGATTGGGTAGAGGGTTAATCACTTTTTAAAACATGTTCGTTTAGGCATTAGTAAGTATCCTCCAACATAAAGAGTTGTTTAGCTTTAAAGTAGGGGATTATAGGATTCACCCACATGTAGACTGGACACAGAGGAGGTAGATAGAAACTTAGCTTGTGGAAAGGCCCTGAATCTCTTTGCCCACAGGAGGAAGCTTCCTATCTCTCCAGGGAAAAGCTCCTCCACATTTATGTGTTCACTCGAGTGCTTCACCAAGGCCTCACCTCTGCCATGGGTCAGTTCAGGCTAGATGGGAAAGCCCAGAACTGGTCACACATTTCTTAAGAACAAGAGTTAAGAGGTATAAAGATATAATATCTGTAACACGGAAGCAACATGAATGGGTTTTCGGGGGAAAAAGATGTGATAATAGAAGTGTGTTATCTTTGTGTCCATTTGAGGGACCACCCAGAAAACATGCTCAGGCAAGGTTCCCCATTAGGATCATCCTTGAAATACACAGCTCCAAGGTGTGTTGGAAAGTGTGAACGGAAACTCAAAAACACATTTGGAAAAGGCTTTTGAGTTGACACTGTTCCTGTAGGGTGTTAGGAAGATTCCATCTTGCATGTGTCCAGATCCCTGGAGCTCAGAGCTGCCTAAGCTAGCAAGAACATTTGCTGCTCAAATGCCTAGGTGTACTGGAGTTGCCTAAATAAAATGAAGCTGTTTCAACAATGATTAGAAAGAAATAATCAGCATCAGTGGGGGCCCTAATTGTGGCCGCAGGAGTAGAGAGGAGAACAAACAGATTTAGAGCACAGAAAACCTAATGGATAAAATTAGACTAGCATTTAGAATGGCATTTTAATGTCTTGGAGCTAGAGAGAAAGCAGTTCCAAAGAATGAAATGAACACACACACACACACACACACACACACACACATCAACACAGTGTTGATGAATAATAACATTAAATAATACGTTTGAGAAGTTCTGGGTTACTTCATTATAAGATTTCTCAGACTTTAAAATGCTAATATGTATTGTCAGTCTTCAAGACTAGAATAAGTATACATTTCCCAAATGTTTTATGGCTTAGAATCCGTTGTGTGTGTGTGTGTGTGTGTGTGTGTGTGTGTGTACACATTTAGAATAAGAACTGAGAGGTAGTACTTGTCTAAATCATTCTCAAATTTAGAGAATTTTTTTGCCCCACATGGATGGCAATCCTTACCTTAGAAATCTCCAGAGAGATGCATAACTTCCTCCTGCCTTCATAGTTAAGCAGAACTCCTTGTAAATTTTCTGTGATAATTTTAGTCTCTCTGTGAGTGCCCTCAGGAATAACAGAAGCCATGTTCTGGAAAGAGAGCCCCTCCTATGCCTGAGTTCCGTCATTAAGCCTTGCTAGTGTTTTACATCTATTACCAGTGCTATGAATTCTTCCCTCAAGAGTTATTTCATACTGAGCATGGTGGCACGTACCCATAATCTGAGCACTCAGGAGGCTGAGGCAGGAGGATCATGAGTTCAAGGCCAGCCATGGGATACACAACTAGACCCAGACCTTATTACAAAAGGAAAAAAAAAAAAAAGTCTACTTAAAGAAATCATTTTGCAATTAGTCGCTGGCTCTTCACACTCTTCCAAGTTGCTCATTCATCTCCAGTTATGCTGTCGAAACTAGAGTGGGTACCCACCCTTCAGAAAGGCCCCTGGCTCCCAGCTGACTGAGGAAATGGCTATTCCCAAGGAAATCCATCTAGTGGGTGAAAATGTTCTTTCATCAGAGAAAGGCTGACTTGAGGGAGACTGGAAAGCAGGCCCAGGAGGGGGGAGTGCCCCAGCCAGGCTGGTCCCGCCCAGGTTAACATTCTTGTAAAGCATCCTTCTACTGTGTGTTGTCTGGTGGCTACAGTAAGCTGACCTTTGGAGCAGGCACCAGACTGGCTGTGCTCCCATGTGAGTATGACCATGCCAGTCACCAGAGCAAAAAGAATTGAGGACCGGTCAATGAGAAAATAGGCGATGATTTCTACAAGCTCTCTTGGTGACATAAAATGTTGCCATTTCTCATTAAAGTCAGAGGTACCAAGAGCCAAATGAATAATTGAAAATCTGAACAGTGATCTATAGAAATTTTTTAACAAGGTCCAGATACTCATCATTTTGATGAAATCAGCATCAGATAAGCCAAACATTCAGGAAATTAGCTAGGTGCCCTTTGGGGGAAAGAGATGAATTAATGGCAAACCCAAACTCTCTTTTATTCCAGCAGGCAGTTAAATTCCCTGGGTTGGCTAATGAGTGAGGTGGGGGGAACACCTGCTCATACAGACTTCGCACTCAAATTGAGTAGAGTCACAAGCCATTACCCAAGGGTCAAAGAGGCCAGGCCCCATGAATGGCAAGTGTGCTACATGATGTAATAAGGTATAGAGAAAGAAACGTGTAGGGAGGATAACAGACCTCAACTTTGGCTCTGCCTTCACCAGCTGTATTAAATACATTCTCCACTTTCAACAACAAAATGATAGTATCACATCATAATGTGAGATCATGCCCTGCACATAACAAGATCATTGGGAGCTTTTCTAATATATTATCGCTATTAGTATCGTGGCTTTGCCGTGCTAAGGTTTACCTTGTAAATAGAAAGGGGAACAGCCTCTTTGGGAAATAGAAGATGTAAGAAACCAAGAACTCCAGAGCATTTTAGGATAGTGCCCTGAGACCCTGGCAGGCTCCAGCAGGGTGGCATCAGGAAGGCTGTTTCAAAGACTTTACCTGCAGTGGGAATCCAGCTTCAGCCCCAAACTAATCTTCAGAGTAGGAACCAAGCTAAACATTTGGCCATATGAGTAGAATGAGGCAGGAGGGGAGTGCCCCAGCCAGGCTGGTCCTGCCCAGGTTGGCGTTCTTGTAAAGCATCCTTCTACTGTGCGTTGTCTAGCGGCTTCAATAAGCTGACCTTCGGAGCAGGCACCAGACTGGCTGTGCACCCACGTGAGTAGTCCTCTCTGGCCGAGTTACTGACTTGAACTCAGTTATTTTCTTCCTTAAGATCTTAAATCGTTCTAGAAAGAATCCATCCCACCCAGCACCAAGAGCTGGAGAAACGTTATCCTTGGACCGAACCCTTAGGAATCAGGAGGGAGTTGATAAGCTAGGTCTTTCTACCGGGGACCCAAGATATTGCTGCTCTGAACAGGCGGTTTTGCACTAGTGCATTCTACAGAATTTAGGGAAAATCACATAAACTCATCTCATTCAGGGCACCACAGTAGAATTGGGCAGGAGGAAAGGATTTTGCACACCAGAGACTGCAATATAAAACAGAAGAGCTAAACCTGACGGAATATGATTCTCCCGGAAGAGACCACTACTTCTACTTAAGCAGTAGGGAGGGCCTGTGAGTTTCTGCAATGGTGTCACTTGCAGTGTGAACACGGGAGGAATGACTGGTAAACTCACATTTGGGAAAGGAACCCAAGTGTCCATAATAGCTGGTGAGTCATCCCGAGTGGCACCATTTGCAACCCCATAGGCCAATGTCATTTATCCTTTCCCTGAAATATCCACTCTTACTACAGTAAGGTGAGACTATGTGGGGATGTTGTGCTAATGGTTTTACAGAGGTCTGGGAAGGGAAAAGACATCACTATCAATCTTAATTATCTGGGTCAAAATCATTAAAATGTAACTTGACTCATTCAGCAGGTTTTTACTTTATTTTATTTTATTTTATTTTTGGTCTTTTTGAGACAGGGTCTCCCTGTAACCCCAGCTGTCCTGGAACTCACTATGTAGACCAGGCTGGCCTTGAACTCACAGAGATCTGCCTCCTGAATGCTGGGATTAAAGGCATGCACCACCACACCCAGCTCAGTGGATATTTTTTTAAATAGCTTCTAAGTGGTATCATTCTGTAGAATGTTAGGCTGATAATAAAGAAGCTTAAGATAGATGTCCCCACATAGCACAAAAACAAGGCAAAGCTTCCAACTATTGTACATTTAGTAACCTAAAAACTAACGTTAGCAGTTGGTGATGTTGATAAGCAGGTTCTGATGGGTTAGGGTCCTGGTGGAAAGGGCCCTGGTTGGAGGATGTTTTGTGTGCTAGAAAGGATTTGTTGAGCCTTAACAGATGGGTAAGATCTGTATGGGTAAAGGAACAGGACGGGAGCAGAATTTCAGGCATAAAGAACAAGAAGAAAGCTGGTCTGATCTTGGGAATAAACAAGATAGAGGCCTCCTAGCCTAAGTGAACAGATAGCATCATAAAGTTGGACTGGGACTCTCATTACTGGGTTCCCAATGCTTAACTACAGAGCACAGGTTTAGTGGTGAGGGAATTTTCAATCACTGCTGTGCCCCTAGAGACCTAAAGCACTGAAGCATTCAGACATGTGCTTCTGCAGTTGGATTTAAATTATGATGACAGGTTAGGATCTAAAATGGCTGAATTTGGACTTGAAAGTCTCGCTAAAGCTGTGTTCTGATGTCTTCAGTGGTAAAATATGTTTTCTTACCAGGAAGGACTAGGATGTCTCTCACCACAGGGCTCTGAGAGATAGAACCCCACAGACCTCCAATTTAAAAGGTGATTCATTTCTTCCTTTCAGGAAAAAGGGATAAGATTGCAGTGGATATACATAGAGATGAAATTAAAGGGCTTAAAAATATGAACTACCTGCAATGCACCTTATCCTTTTGTTGGTAAGGGGAGAAAAGCTCCATGTCTGACCACAGTGCCTACCCTTCTCAGCTGCTCCAGGGGAAACACCCGGCAGCAGGCAGCTCTGCCTTCGCTTAGCATCCCAGGGCTATGCCAAGGCTGGTTTCTTTGGTTTGGGATTCAGCTGGATGCCGACATTGCCAAGGCCACCCTGGCTGGTCCAGTGAGCAGGCTACATCATGGGGGTCTGAGAAACTTCTGTGCATAGTGAGGAGCTGTGGGAGTGAGAACCACAAAGGCAGGAAGTTCTGATCCATTCTCTCTGGAAACTCTCTGGGTGGCCCAGTGTGTTAATCCTCTTGGCAAACCTCTGCTTCCTCCCCTGAAGGTGGAGGGACATAGGAAAGGGTAGACCTTGAGAGTCACATTAAAAAAAAAATGCTATGGAAAAAGTAAAGAATGAGTCTCAGCACTAAGGAAAGGCCTCCGAGCAGCTCCAGCTTCCTGGGATGCAGAGTAGATGGTGTGACTGCTTTGCTGAAACCCTGGCCTATCAATAGGTCCAGCTCTGCGTGGTTGCTCAGTACTATATGGTTTTCTAACTTACTTTGATATAGAAAAACATTCATTTTTCAGAACAGCCTTCTTAGAAAGGTGGATGAAGCAACATGTCCATTTTACAGGTGAAATTTATGAGACTTCAGCTACTTATATGATTACCATAGATGGTAAATTATAGAGTCCAGGCTTGGGTGCAAGTGTTTCGGTTTGTTTTCCAAAAATTTTGTCAATGAGAGAGGAATGGTCTGGTGATATGATAGGTTTTCCAATTTAATGTCAACATAATCACACGCCTCCATTTCCTGCCCATAACTTGCCTAGTTGGGGGACAGTGCTCTGTGTTTCTAGATGTATACTTTGGGCCCATTATTCTATGCACGCTTTTGTCCTGCCAGAGCAATATTGTTGACTAGGCTTACTGGGGTTTTTAAGAAGTTCCTTTAAGTAGAAGAATAAGCAATATCATTCAGTAGCCCTGCATCTCTGGTTTCTTGGAATGTCAGGCAGGACCTGGAGGAGAATGTCTACTGAGAGCTCAAGATCTTGGCCAGGACCCATGTCTTGTGCTGGTCCCTAAGTCCCAAGCTGTCATGAGCAGCTGCCTTCTAAAATGTCATTATTTCCCACATGAAGCCTGAGAATAAGATTGGCTAGCGCCCAGAGAGCTCTCCTAGCATCTGAGCTCTGGCCCAGGTCAGGGTAAAGGAGGAAGAAAGAACCTTTTCTAACCTCAGTTCTCTTGGTCCACAGTCATTGAGAACCCAGAGCCTGCCGTATACCAGCTAAGGGATCCTAAATCCAGCAACAACTCCATCTGCCTATTCACCGACTTCAGTTCTCAAAGCAATGTGTCACAAAAAACAGAACCTGGATTGTTTATCTCTGACCCAACTGTGCTGGACATGAAGTCTATGGATTTCAAGAGTAATGGGGCCCTTGCCTGGGGCACCCAAACTAATTTTGGCTGTGGTGCTGCCTTCGAAAAGGAAGGTGACAACCACTCAGGTGAGTACTGCCCGAAGCTGTCTCCTTACTTCAGGAGAGGCCCAGTTCCACACAGAGCTCAGGTCGATGGTATCAAAAAACGGCTCTTGTCGGTCATCACAGCCTCGTCAGTTGTCAGCAAAACCCTCACCCTGTTTCACTAAGGAGCAGTGAGTGAACCCTGTCCTAGCAGGCCACAAAATGTCCTGGGCCAAAAGCAGACAAGAGACTATGACAGAGGGTTATTGGCCCAGCCTTGGTCTCACTGCTCAGTTCTCACCTTCCTGCCTTTGCTTGAGCTGTTTGCCCTCACTGGTCTCCCAGGCCCAGTTCTAACATCCTTCCCCAAGCTGCCTCCCTTATTTCTATGTCTGCCAAGATCATAATGCGTTGAGTGAAGTAAGAAGTCAGAGGAAAAGCCTGTCTTTAGGAAGTGCCATTTTAGTCTAGAAAGACCATCTATCAGCAGAAGGAGGTCTGAACAACTTCAGGCTGTAATTAATATGTGCTTTAACTGAGGGTGGAGGAAAGAACCACCTTCGAGGCAAAAGCTAGGGAAAAACTCTAAGGAAATGCTATTCAGGCTACAACTTAAAGGATAAGAAGGGACCAGCCATGCACAGGGCAGAGAGAGGACCCTGTGGAAGGCCAAGACGGGAATGCTGGGAGCTGGGGAAAGCCCCTGTACTCTCATACTGCATAAAACCAGATGTTGTGGCATATACCTGTAATCCCAGCCCTATAGAAGTAGAGGCAAGAAGATCCAAAGTTTAAGGTTATCATCAGCTACATATCAATTCCTAGACCAGCCTGGGCTACATGAAACCCTGTCTCTTAAAATGATGAAGTAAAATAAAAGATCAGGCTGATTGCCGTGTGGACAGTGGATTGTGCGCCCAGTAAATAAAGACAGGAAGTGATTGTAACAGAGAGATGATTAAAGCCCAGCCAGGTAGTGGTAAGGAGTCCAGTGGCCAGTACCACTTGGTTTGAAAAGATAGAGCTATGAGAAAGCAACGGGGTACCAAGGATGGTGGCTGGATTCTATGACAGAGCATTTGAGTTAATGGTACTATACTGAGTCAGAGATAATGAAGGAGGACATTGGAAATCAGAACTTTTTGGAATACATGGAAACATCTGTCCCTTGATGGCCCTAGTCACTGTCAAAATGTCCTTCTACTTTTATTGGCCTCTAGACTGAAACCTGCCCAAGGACAGGGTTTATGCTGACAGCTCTTTGTTGCTTTGTATACATTTTCCACAATTAGCGTTTATTGAAAGAATCAAAGAGTGCCCAGAGGCAGGGTATTGGTCTTATCAGGATCAGTGGCATGCTCCAGTAAGTTCCCTCCAGATCTCTGCCCCAAGGAATCAAGGAAAGACTGTTATATGTTCACAGGAGGTCTAGAGTAGGAGAGTCGGCATGCTCCAGACTCTAAGAAAATGTCTTTGTTTTTTGTTTTAGATGTGACCTGTGATGCCAAGTTGGTGGAGAAAAGCTTTGAAACAGGTAAGAGAAGGATCTGCCCAACTTTGCCCAAACTTGGAGAGGTGATGAACCCATAATAACCTTTACTGCACAGAGGAGACAAGGGGGATGGATCTGGGAATGCAGGTTATAAGGAATGGAAAGAGTACTTCTAAACCTGCTTCCAGCCACTGGGATCTTTCTCGAACCCCTCCCAGAATAGCCAACTTCATTTTCCACTCTAAGTACTTGAAAGATGTGTCTCCAGTTTTATTAAGCTAATGACTCACCCTGTGCCTCTGTATTCCTTTCAATTTATCTGTCAGAACAACCAAAGAGAGCTGCCCAGAGTTTAGCTATGAAGTTTCTGGCTCCCTTCAGTACAGCCCTGAACTAATCAGGTCATTCTGAGGACACTCTCCCTCTATATCTTGGGTAGCTTCTTTGGAAAACACACACACACACACACACACACACACACACAGCAGAACTCATATAGGCTTGGGCAAAGGTCCTGTCTCTCAATGAGTTATCGTTCTTGTGGTTCACCCACTAGTTTCACTGAGGAGCCCAGACCCAACAGATTGTGGTGACAAGTTCTGAGCACTTACCATCCTCATCCCCATCCCCATCCCTATAGGACCTCAGAATAAAATAAGGACCAAGTCCACTTGGTGGTTTCGTTTTGAAACACAAAGCTATAGATCCTGGAGAAATATACAAATATGTTTGCCTTGAGACATGCACAGAAACTCAAAGAGAGGTGGATCCATGAACTGAAGCTTACCCATACCCGGCCTACCTGGCCGAGGGTTTCATGAGTTGCCATGCAGACCTCTGATGTGCATACCCATAATGGTTACAACCTCTTGGTTTTACAGACATGAACCTAAACTTTCAAAACCTGTCGGTGATGGGACTCCGTATCTTCCTCCTAAAAGTGGCTGGATTTAACCTACTCATGACGCTGCGGCTGTGGTCCAGCTAAGGTGAGGAGGCATCGGAGCGGGGAGGGATGTGGGTTTCCGAGTGAATCCCAGCTCTGACAGCAAGCTTCCACATAGGTATTTGCTTTTAAATCCTAAAACGGAACCCATAGAACTTTTCTATTCCTTCTTGTTACAAGTTCCTGTTACCACAGGCACCTGAAACGTGTATAACAAAACACAGTCCATCAGCCATGTCTCCCCTGAGAGACGAACACTAGCCCTAATCCTGGCCAGAGTCATCATGGTTCCACTCCCACAAAGTCCCCAGTCATCTTGCACAGCTTCAAACAAAATCATCTCCATCACATACCTAACAGCCCTGGTCCTCCCCAGCACCCAGTCTGACTTCTACCTTCCTCACTCCAGGTCGGCCAGACTGAAAGAGCCTGTGCTTCCCAAGCTCCTCCTCATGGCCTCTCCCCTCCTTCTTCAATTAAAGGGGGCCCTCTCACCCTGTGGGGCAGACACCCACCAGCTGTCTGGCCCCAGTGGGATCTCCTGAATTTGTGATGAAGACTGCTGAAGCGCTGCTAAGAACTGCTGTCACGCCCTCTGTTCCCTTACCGCTGCTGGTCATTCATCCCAAAGGCAGGGGCTGCGACTTTCCCTGTGAAGTAGCTGCACCAGCCATACAACACCACCCCACCCCCACCTCCACCCCTGCCAATCAACAGATCCCCATGGAGTCTCTTGGACTGTAGCTCCTGGAAAATGTTATAAAGAGCTTGTTTTAAAACAATATTCATGAAGAAATATATATTCGTCTTTCCTCAAGATGTGGACAGTTATCTCAAGGCCTAGGCCCTCCCTGCTCCTGTGTGTATCTGAACCGTGTTGTATATTCTGCTGCTGCCCATGACTTCATTAAAGATGATTTAGAAAAGCAGAAACTGTATTCCTATTTGACTGGGTTTGGTGGGGGCATTTTCTATGGGCTGCTTATCACTAGGCAAAGAAAAACCAAGACGAGTACCCATTATGCCCTGGCAGCATACTGCTGAGTCAACCTCTTCTTGGAATGACCTCTAAAAAAATTCCACTAAGCAAGCTATGCCAAGGGCCAGAAAAACCCTCTTACAAGTGTGGGTTGCTCATGCCAAACCTCAGGGCCACCCATAGCAGGAGGCCCACAACATGGATGGTTGTGACCTGTAGTTGAAATCTGGTTGGCAAAGACCACACATCAAGCGTCCCCCACAATGTCACCCACTGGCTCCTGCCCTCCAGGGACACTTCCTCTGCTTTTGTTCTCAGATTGGCTTGCCACTGAACTCGTGTGCTGCCCCACAAATGTATGACCTGCAATCTGCTGCTCGAGCCCTGTGCTCAGCCATTGAGCTGCCCCATCTAGGAGCAGTGTAGGAGGTGGAAAACCCAGCAGAACTCTCTTGCATTCCAACAATCCTAGACATGAGAATGAAGACAGGGGAGAATCGTTCTCAAGCCAAACACTTGGCCCAGGAGAGTAGATGTCCTAAACTCTCCTCAGGGACAAGAAGTGGGATTCCCTGGGCCCTCACAGCTTGTTGCTCTCTGTGCTGAGCCTCTGCTGTCAGAGCACCTTTCCCCATAGGCAGAGATTCTGATGGGAATACACTTCAGAGACCACTCAACCATCCAATGAACAACTACCCGACCAAGACCAAAATGAAGCACTTACTAATTCCCAGGGTTCCCACCGCCATCAAATACGCCTATGGTTCACCTGTGGTATCTCCAACCACACCAGCCAGAAGTATGCAAATTCTTCCTACTGTAATTCAGCCCTGCTTCTTCTCATAGGAATGGAGCTACCAGCTTTAAGTGGGTGACCTAGAGCACGTCCCTCTCCTCTGTGGGCTTCAGGGTGCCCACCTAGGAAATGTCAGATAGGGCTAGAGGTTACCTGCAGCAAAAACCAGTGTCCCATCTCCTGGCCACCTCTGCCAGAGAGATCACAGAATCCTGTTATTTCTAAACTACCTTATCTCTAGCCTAAATATAATCCTTTTGAGGTTACTAAAAGTAAAGGCCTCAAGAGACATTATAGCAGGGTCACTCTCACACACAGGAGGACAGGTACTGCCTTCCCAGGGTGGGATCCACCACCTGTAGAGAACTCCAGGAGACCTCTTCCCCAAAGCTCCCCCTCATCTGTCTGACATGATGCCAGAGAGTCTACCACTGGGAATTTCTTTTAATTAAACCATTCCTTCCCTTTATTAAATGAAAATGCCCCTGGGAGGGTTAGTAGAGCAGGTCTTTATCAGTCATTAAAAACTTAGGGCAAATTAGTTTGTCTTTTTCTTTTCCCTTCCTAAAATGGCAATTCACTTTGTTCTGTATAAAAAAGAACTGGGCAAAGAAAGTATGGGTGGCTGGTGAGGGAGGTCTCCTGAGAATTGGTTTAGTTATGCTGAGGCCAAAGAGGACCTTGGGGTTATAGGGCAGGAGTCAGGAGGCTTGAAGGAATATAGGGAACAAAGGCAGACCCTTCCACTGAGCTCAAAAGAGACCCAGACTAAAGGAGGCCTAAGGGAATTTGTAGAATCGTGTTAGCCCAGTACCCCAGATAGCAACATCTGGAGGTCACTAGAACCCTAAGGTCATCTGAGCATCCAGGTGGCAGAGGCCTGGGGATCCACCCACACCCACAGAGCAAGTAAGGCTTCCTCCTTCAGGTCCAGTCCAATCTAGGGGGTGACAAGGCCTGGAAAGGCAGGAGGCCATCAGAAAAGCAGGATCCTCTCCACCCTCTGAGAAATTTCCAATTAATCTCAGGGTTCCTAAATCCCAGCAAGAACCTTCCCTGACACCCAAGGCTAAATCTAAAGCTAGTGAGAGTTAGGGGACAAGGGGAGACTAGAAACAAGTACATGGGGGATGAGCAAGTGTTGGGGAAGAGGCAGAGCCTTCATCCATCTTGGACTACTGTTCTCATGTCTGGTTCTGAGCCCCTGGATATCAGAAGGAATCAGTGGAGAGGCTCAGGAGATGGGTTTGTGTGCCCACTAGAAAGGTCAGCTCTGGGACTAGGGTCACCAAAGCAGAGAGCCTCAGATCAGAGGGCCCAGATGTAAGGTACAGGCATTGCTTAGCCTGGAGGGAAGCTTCAAGATGTGATGCAGGACCGAGGGTCGCAGGCTGCCATTGCACCCCAACCAGCCTGGACCTAGCTCTTAGAGGGAAGGTGCCCATCCCAGAAGTAAATGGGTTGCCAGGACCAGCTGTGGAATGGATTTCTCTAGACAAATGCCCAACTGCCTCAAAGGCTTAAGTACAGACCAGTTCTGGAGGCAGAAAAATGGAGCCAATGATTCCTCACATCCCAGAGCTAAAACTCTGGAAGGCGGCCTGAAACTTCAGAAACTTGCCCTTTGAGTACAGCAGGAATGACTGTTCAATCAGGACATGGGCAGGCAGCTCAGGCATGTGCTATGGGACTTCAGCTCTGACAGAGCAGGCAGCCATCTGAGGCCTAAAGATTTGTTTTGTTGTGTTTTTCTATGTTTTAGCGTACCATAAAATCCAATTCCGAATCACATGTAAAAACCCTGATATCACATTATTAACGGGCAACACCTCCACAAGAAGGTCTACTGGAGTAGGAGCTCATCAGCATGTCCTCCACACCCAGCGTGGGACCTGACAACAAACACCAGCAAATGAACCAATGACAGATCTATACCCTTGGGCCCTGGGGAGGAAACTGAGCTTGAGGGGTAGGAAGTCCAGGAAGAAGAAAGGTGAGAATTCATACAGGAAGGGGCCAGGTGAGCCACTAGTGGCCTGAGCTTTGCAAAAAGCAGAGTAGCTTGGCAAGAACTATCAGGAAAAGGAACCCTGAATGGTGGCCCCTGGACCAACGCAAACCCAAGCAAGCCCTCATCCACCCATCAAATCCTGGAGAACAGACACTCTAAGAAACTCCAGTTGCTAGAAGTCTGAGCTCTGATCATACACGATGCCTTTGGTCCATTTCAGTTAGGTCCACTTCAGTTAGGCCCACGACGGCTTTGATCTATTTCAGTTAGATATACTTCAGTTAGGTCCACTTCAGTTAGGTCCACAACGGCTTTTCATTGGGCCTACACTAGTCTCATCTCCAGCCAACCTCCTCAAACAACCCCTGAGAAGGAGGGCTTCTGGGTATGAACCTGTCAAATACTGACCCTCTTGCTAATGAACATTCTGGCTGCTGAGGCAGCCTTAAGGTAAAGGCTGGGTAGGCAATAGAGTCACCTCAGGCCTTCTTTTCACACAGACATACACACATAGGATTTCCTCTGAGGATCATACATAGAGCAGCACTTTGAAATTAGTAAACGGGTCAGATAGCCAGAAGTAGAACAGGAAATGGAAAAAGGCTCCCACTTCCCTCCAGGTGTTTGGGGTTGAGCAGCCCTCCTCCCATTTCCATGACCTCATGGTTGCTGACAGGGGCAAACACGGCACCCTTTGAAGCTCTCCCGCAGAAACCACATCCTCTGGAAAGAAGAGTTAAAAATACAGAGTTAGCGATAGCATCGCCCCAGGCCACGTGCCAAGAAGAGGCAGGCTGGGCCGTTACACCACAGGCCAGCCACAGGTGCAAAAGAAGGCCACCAAGCACCCTGGGAGGGGCTAACACCCACGCCCAGCAGCAGGCTGAGGAGGCACTGCGTGTCCCACTGCCGAGAACCATCCTCCCCCTACCGCTGCTGCCCCAAATTAGACCTTATTAGACACTTAGCACAAGACAGACTCATAAAGCTTATATCCAGCCCATCCTGTCCTGGACAGGATGTGAAGGGCTACATCTGCCCACACACACAGCTGAGGCTGGTTCCCCAAAGGACACCTCCCATCAGCGGCCCCATGATCTTTGTCCCCACTTCAGGCTGAGATTGAACGAAGTCCTGAGGGATGGCCCTGGTGGACATCTGTCTTCCGGGGGTCTTAAAGACTGGATTCTGTAGGAGAGGAGCCTTAGAACCTGAGACCTGAAAACCTGCAGCCGTGGCTGTCCCACTCTGCGGTAGTGTCCCCAGCCACCACCTGGGGGCAGCAGTACTCCACCGAAAAGGCTGTTTGTCCCTTACTGCTTATAATGCAGAGGAAAAGCCCCAAAGCTTAGGAAAGCCTCTTCTCAACGGGAAATAAAATGGCAGGTGACTTTTGTTTCACAAGACCCTGCTTGTACCAGTCTCCGCACTAGACTCCAGACCTGTGAGTTCCTGTCACCCCAGAGAAGAGAGTTCTAGGGTCAGGCCCTCAGGCAGCAGGGGGCACTGCCTGCCCAGGTTTACAAGACCCAGAAGAACCCAAAGAAAAGCCACCCTCCCGGATACAGGAGCTTGGCTGGGCCCAGGATCCATGGAGTCACTCCTCCTGACCTGTGAACTGCCCATAGACTCAGTTTCCCAATTTGTACCAATATGCTCTCTAATGTAATTTATGAAACCAAGGCTTTTTTTTTTCACATGGAATGCCTGTCACTGTGCCAGGCTATGGGGACATTCTCGGCATAAACTGTGTATGACTCCATACATATGAAGTTTAAGAACAGGCAAAAGCAATCACCCATGACAGGTACTAGCATTCCAATTGCCTCTAGAATAAAAGGATTGATTGGAACTGGGGATGAAGGGGACTTCAGGGGGGTTGGTAGCATTCTGTATCTTGACCTGGGATGTGGGTGATGAGCATATTAGCATATATGCTCCATCAAAATGCATAAAACTGAAAGCCTTGGATTAGTGCATTTTAGTGCATATAAATTAAACTCAACAGAGTATGTGAACTCGAGGAGCTAACAGTCCAGGAAGAAGGCAAGCAAGAGAGAGAGAGATGTCAATGGCTGTGACTTTATGGCTTCAGTTAATACCTTACAGGACACTCCTTAGCCAGGAGTCAAGAGAAACAGACATTTACCTATAAACTGCACTGTCCCGGACTAACCTTCTTTCCTGGGGCTTTTCTCTGTCACAATTTTGCATTACTGGCTTGGAGATAAAAGCGTTTGCCCACCTACTTCTGTCTTGTTGAAAGAACTGAAGGAGATAATGGGTGTGAAGATGCTTAGTGAACTGCAATTCCCAGGCAGATGTAAGGCAGTGGTACGTGGGAATGCACAGAAAGATGAGCCATAATCCTGCATGCAAGATTGATTGGACTTGGTCAGATTGCATCCCGTGCTCCACCATGCTGAGATAAAGAAGCCATGCCTGGGACTCTTAGGGCTCCCCAGATCCCCACTGGCATAACAGTGGTTCCTATAGGAGGTGGTCACTTATCCCATTACTGTGACCACAGCAGCATCTCACTAAGCCATCGTGTACATTTTATTGCTCTCCCCATGGCCTCTGGGTTCGAGCTTCCAGCTTCTGAGAGATGTGATAGAGCAGGAGGCACTCACAAGGCTGTGGCCAGCATGAGGCTCACAGTGTGCCAGGCCTAACCCCTCTCACTGCACCATCCTTGCTTGAACAGTCTCTCATTTCTTCCCTCCTCTCTGGCATTCTAGGGGCTCCCCTGATTGTAGAAGAACCCCTCAAACCTGCA
>NW_008343597.1:1982729-2040229 GCF_000622305.1 Nannospalax galili | reverse complement strand
GTGACCCAGGCAATGGGATTTTGAAGTCCCCGGCCACGCTAATGTGCAGCCACACTGGAGAATCTGGAGCAAACCTCCTCTGAGTACTCAGCTACAGTGGAGCTCAACCCGGCTTGTTTCCACATATGGCAAATCCACTGTACGTGAGCTGGAGGCAGAGCTGCACATGACACACAAGTGCTGGGATTTCAGCCAGTGGACCTACATTCTACCCAAGCTTTGCTGTGTGCTGACTGTGAGCTTTGGTGTTTTATTTAGATGTGTGATCTTAAGGCACAGATCTGAGCTTCATTTTCTTCACCTATTTAATGAACTGGAACCCCTGATGTAAACTGCAAGAATAAAACAAGAGGATTTGTGAAGGGACTTTGGAGACACCACAAGAGAGCGAGACAAAGAGGGAGACTTGGCTCACACGCCTAAGGGATGCACATTTCACTTTTCACCAGAGCACTAGAAACAAATGTAAATGTGAAAGCACATGTGCTGTTTCTAGGAGCAATTAATGGCTCGATTCCAGACAGCTTAGTAAAGGGTAAGCGACCTAGTAAAAGACACAGGACTGCCATTACCTAGGGCTGTCAGCACTCCTTGGTCACTAACTTATAATACACTTAATGAAAACAAAGATGTAGGTTCACAGTTGCAAGTTACAAGCTCATAAAGAGCTTATTAGCATACAGAACTGAAGGAGGAGAATGGATCTTTTATACCAATAAGTTAAAAAAAAAAATTAAAAGCATCGAGAAGAGCGACATAGAAACTTCTTTATTTTGGAAAAAGGTTACACTTGCTGGACGGCTGAGCTCCTGTTAACACACACTGGTTGCAAAGCTGGTCTGACAGAGTGAAGGACGTTCTCTGGACTCTCCACGGCACACCTACTCAGAGTCACAGTTAAGCACAAATCTGAAGAATCGACATATCCAACAAGCTGCCATCTCAAGAATTTTCACCCAAGCACACCAAAAGTGAACCTGAAAGAAAGAAGCAGAAAGGTCAAATGTCAGGTCCCAAATTTCTCCATCAAAACTTCAACCCATCAGACAGCTACAGGACTCCTAAACTCAGGGCAACATTTAGGCCAGGCTAGAATAACCGGAATGAGGCAAATATTTTTCATGGAATATTTTATGGGAGTAATGTCTCTAAAATTAATGTTCACACCTAAATGCCAAGCTCAGCAAGGCCAAGACCGACAAGGAACTGGGAAAGATGGCATCTCACTGGAGTCTATGGTTAATTCCACCATAACTCTACATCAGTCCTAAGCCTACATCAGCCCCCTTTCTGGCTCCAAAATTCCTTGTGATGAGGGGGTTACAGTTCTATCAAAAAGCTATTTTTGGATCTAGAATAGTTAGAATAGAAAGCACAAATTTCCAGTTCAGAAAATAACTCAAAAAAGTAGAGAAAAACTGTCACTCTCCCAGAAAGATTCAGGTTCCTACCCGGAACCTGGCAGAAGGCTTCCCACCCAGTGAACTCTGCCATGGTATGGCCAAAATCTGACAACCTGATCGTATGGGCTCCAATTTTCCCACAGTGTGCCATAAAAACTGTAATCTTCTATATATGCCATAGCTTAAAGAGGGTTTGGAAATGCCTTTCAGAAGACTGGGCTTCCTGCCCCAGTGAAGAAAAGTGAACCATCCTGATTTGGTATATTAGTTTACGTGACCTAGAAATTCTAGCATCAGGGCTTTAAGGGATAGATTTTAGACCTCGAGCCAGAATACTTCCAAAGAAAAGCTATGTAATTGCAACACAGTCGTGTTATCACTGGAATTATAAGATAATATAAAAGGGTAAAAACTAGCAAAAATGTTAAAACAAAGAGGACCATTAAAATGACAAGGCTGGCCTTGAACTCAGAGATCCACCTGTCTCTGCCTCCCAAGTGCTGGGATCAAAGGTGTGTGCACCCCCACATCCAGCCTGTCAAAATTTTTAGAGCAAACTCTCTGGCCACAGACTATGAGCCAATATAACATAGTTCTAATGGTCATCCAAATAGTAGAAAAACCTAAAGGCCATTTCAGTAAACAAAGCCTGATACACTTACAATTATGAAAGTTCTTCTTTAATATAGAATTTTCCAGATTTTATGATATTAAAATTCTTAAATCTAAGATTCTAAGCCCAGTCCATGTGGAGAGAAAGGGGGCTCATGAAAATAAATCTCTTTGATAACAGTCCTCAGAAAATCCTATTCACAAAGATCACCTCCCTTTTTTTAACAGCGAAGATGTACTTAGCAGATTGATACTCTAAGTCTTGGGATTTTTCAAATAGCTCACCCAAACTGGGCCCACTGAACAACTCAAAAATAGTTTCAACTGCTAACCAGAAGAAAGGTTTTCAAAAATTGACTAATAAGATCTCCACCTGATACTAAGACGTGCAAAATGGAGACACCTACTGAGAAAAGGCAATAGGACTTCTTCTGTCTCTTTCACCCAGGTGAACAAAGCAGTGCCATTTGATCAGCCTGTTCTGATAATCTTAAAAGAAAGCAAGGTAAAACACAAAGACTTTACACAGAAAGAACCACTTTCTGCATAGCAGGAACTGATAATGGCAGGCAGGGTGGAACGTGTACTTTCCAGCACCACCTCTATTCAGACGCTGGACAGTTATGATCAAATACTGAGTTTCCTTCAAATCCATCTAGTCCTAGATTTTGATCACCTAATTAAAACTGAAATAGGAGGTGCTGTCAATCAAAGACCACCGTGCAAAAATTCCAAGCTCAATATGAATCACTATAATGTGACAAGGCATGGATCATATACTTCTAAAAATGAAAGGCATCCCAGAAACTAACTAGGCGAATCCTCTCATTTTAGAAATGATGACACTATAACCTGAAAGCTGGAAAATTTATCCAGAGCCATGACGTCCAACCCAACAACCTGTAGCTATACAGGATCATGTAAATTTAGTTAAAATCACATGAAACTGAGGGCTGGGGGTGTAGTTTAGTTGGCAGAGTGCTTACATAGCATGCATGAAGCCCTGGGTTTGATCTCCAGCACCACATAAAACCATGCCACATGCCTATAATCCCAGCACTTGGAAAGTGTAGGCAGGAGGATCAGAAGTTCGAGGTTCTTCCATACCAAGTTCAAGGCCAGCCAAGGATTCATGTGACCCTATCTTTAAAAAAAAAATAAAAACAAAAAACATATTTCAGTTCCTCAGTTGCCGAGTCACATTTCAAGTATCCAACCACCAATATCAATCACGTGACTAGTGGCTACTGTACTGAGTGGTGCAGACTTAGACTATTTCCAAACTGGAGAAGAAAGTGCTGATGTAGGGTCACTCTCACTACAGGAAGTCTCCTGATTACAGTCTCCTACAGCTCTCCTGGACCACATTAAGGATGCACGACTTTGCAGAAACACTTGAAATTATTGGTCTTCACCCTTTCTTACGAACTCTTAAATTTTCCCATTTAAAAAAGAAAGCTTAACATATTTAATAAAAATCTCCTAAGAGGAAAATCCATATGTATATATCATTCAAAGTTCTTGAACAAACTAGCAATGAATATAAAGGTTAGGATTCAAATGTATACTACTAAGTGCCCACTCAAGTCGCTTCCTAATAAGGACTAGATACGTCAACTTAAAATTCACCAAGGTTTAATTACCTCAGGTGGGAAGCAGGAATATTACTCTGCACCCCCAACACAGAGTCAGTGGTATAAAGTAGGCATATTGTAGGGAAAGGTACATGTGGAAGGTCAGGGGAAGCCTGAAAATTTGGTATCATGATACTATAAAACATCTTATAAACGGTCAAATTTGTAAAGGTCTTATACAAACACTATGCATTTTGTTATGAACAATCATACTTCAAATGTTCCACCTGCAGTGACCAGACAGCGAGAAAACGGACAAAAAGCAACAGCTGGAGAAAAAAACCAAAGCCTAATCGAGGATCCACAAAACACAGCGACCATCATAAATTCCATTAATGAAACGTTAACAGCAACAAGGAGCTTCAGTGACTAGCGAGGCCAAGCCCCTCACTGTATAGATAGGGAAACTAGGCAGGAGCACACTTCCTCGTCCATTCGGCTAACAGAACGAAGCATAGGCCTTCCCACTGGTCGCCAGCTCCCACACCACATGGCCTCTCAGCAATCTCCTTGGCCTTTGTCTTCCACACCTCATAGGATCCAGGTAACTAGTGCTGTTGCTATTTTTCCTGCAGCTGAAATGATTTCAACACCCATTCCACAAATGCGCACTGTGACTTGAGCCCTGTGGTAAGCACTAAGGTCCGTACCCTCAGGAGCTTGGTAGTCCAGTGGGGGACAGGAACCAAGTGAACCATTTCAAAGCAGTATAGCAAATGCAGCATGTGAGAGGTGGGGGCTAAGCAACTGGTGTGGGCACTTAATGTTCATTTGGACCCTAGATCTTTCTCTATGTTCACTATGGATCTGAGCACTGAGACCAACTGGTTCAGCCACTGATTAAAAAAGTCATCAATTAATGTGTTTTAGCAAACATAAATGAAAACAGCAGCTCTGAAACTGGCAAGACAGGGAAGCCCTGTGAAATCTAAGGGTTTATGTCCCCATGTCTTGCCTGAGTAACAGACCCTGGGGTCACGCTGGGGCCCCAGACCCTCTTGTTCCTAGCTCAGCACTGCCCACTTCTGGTCAGGATGCGAAGCAACCTCTGACCCAGCATTTACCCACCTAAGCCTCTGCTGCCCTCCTACGACTAGAAAGAAACTAGTTTTATCACCAAGATGAGTGGTTTCTTCACCAAAACACAACTCCTCCTAGAGGACACGTACGGTCCACTAGGTGGCAGCAGAGCTTAGAGAGTAAGCTTAGGGCCAGCAGGGCGCCCGTGCTGAGGGCAATGGTCCCACATCCATGGCGGTCTAGGCAACACTAACTGGACTCCGTGGGTCACACATACACACAAAAATTTAGTGAAATTCTCAAAAAAAATTAAAAACTGATTAAATAAATAATTTTAAAAGACAAAGACATGAAGATGGGAGGGGAATGTGTTGGGGGAGTGGAAGGAGGAATGGGAGAGCAGTGGACAGACTCAAGATCCACTGTACACATGAATGAAATTGTTAGAGTAACAAACTTTTTAAGCTCCAGAGCCAGTGAGATGCCCTGGACACAACAGTGCTTGCCACCAAGCCTTACAACCAGAGCTCCACCTCCATGACCCAAGGGAACCAACATCTGCAGGTTGTCCTGCCCTCCACGTGTGCTGTAGTATGTGTGCCAAAACACACACACATGCACACGTGTAAAATGAAAAAGAAACCCGAAATACACTGACATCTTATGAAAAGAATCTCAAACAGAAAAAAAGCAAATCAGAATAACTACACAAGTCTATGAATTTGTTTTTAGATTTGTGTGTTTGTGTTTGTATGTATGCACGTGGGGTCATGCCAGCAGAGGCCTTAGGAAAAAGCTGACAGATCCCTGAAGCTAGAGTGAAAGGAGTTGTCAGCTGTTGCACACGGGTGCTGAAACTGAATTTACATCCTCTGAAAGGAAGCAAGTGCCCTTAACCACTGCATCATCTCTCCAGCCCCTGTACACTGTTAACAACTCAAACCTACTTTGTCTCTGTGTCATGCACGTATGGAAAAACGTACTGCTGCCTAAGCACCAAAAACTAATCCTCAGGCATGCGTGCATTCCAGGGGCTCCAAAGCACAGCAGGAATTTCCAGTTATATATTTTCATTCTTAAGAGACTCTACAAAACATTAAGCCTACAATATAACCAGCATTGCCATCCAGCATAAAGCAGTTAGAGCAGCTGCTACATGGGGTTCCCAGACTGCCATCTTTGGACATGTTTTCAGGAGACCACAGAGCCTCATGTTTGGAAGAGGCTGTGTCAAGCAGATCTCTTTATTACGGGGTCAGCCCTGCCTAAGCAGAACTGTCATGGAATTAAGTCTTACCAGAAATGACCTGGGGGTGCAGAAGCGTTCAAAGGGAACTTCAGTTGACCCTAAAATGTTTAATCTGTTCAAAATCCATCAATTCTACAATAAAGGGGTGTTTGTGTTATTAGCCATTACTTTTCTAAGTTTTCACACAAAAGAAAGGAAAGGAATCTTGTGAGGACAGAGAGCAAATAAGTAAAACAAAATTTTTTGTTTGTAGCTGGGCATGGTGGCACAGACCTTTAATCCCAGCACTCGGGAGGCAGAGGCAGGCGGATCTCTGTGAGACTGAGGCCAGCCTGGTCAACACAGTGAGTTCCAGGACAGCTGGGCCTACAGGGAGACCCTGTCTCAAAAAAAACAACAAAAAATTTTGTCTGCTTTTCCTTTTTGTCTGTATGTTTGTTTTTTAAAAAATACTTGTTATTTTCATTTTAGTGTATAAGTATATTGTGTACATGTGTGTAAGTGCACCTGCAGAGGTCAGAAGAAGGTACTGGACTCCAAGAAGGTACTGGACTCCCCTGGAACTAGAGTTAGAGACAGTTATCAGCCACCACGTGGATGCTGGGAATAGAACCTGGGTCCTCTGCAAGAGCAGCCAGAGCTCTTAACAGCCTAGCCATCCCTCCAGCCCCAGGACTGCTTGTTTGGAGACAAAGTTCTGCTAAGTAGTCCAAGCTGGCCTCAAACTTGTAATTTTCCTGCCTCATCCTCCAGAGTGCTGAGCTGATAGACATGTGTGGTCACACTTTTTAAGCGCATGTCTTTTTTTAAGTGCATTCTTTAACTCTGCAATTAACAAACATTACAGATGTACACAGTAAACAATCCTGGAAAAACTGAGGTATAGAAACTGTTCTTTTTGGAATCAGACTAGATTATTACTTCTGGTTCTAGATCTCTGCGTGGCTGTATACACTTGTCATCGCAGGACTTGGGAGACAGAGGCAGGAGGTAGGGCACAAGTCACCCTTCACTACATTCTGAATTTGAAGCAAGCTTGGACCACATGGGACCTTGTCTCAAAACAAAAACAAAGGATTTCCTGTAAAGTTTTCTGAATCTCTCAGGACTTGATCTATAAAATGGGAACAGCAAGCTTATCTTTTCGTTATTTGAAAATAAAATATTGAACAAGAAACACGCAAAACACCCAGTTAGCACTGTTAGCTTTCTTACCACCTGTAAACTGTACAGGTCTTTTAGCTCTGCTGTTTTCCTTTGATCTGCACCGCTGCTGGTTTTAAGTCACACCCTCAGAATCATACAAAATTACATTTTAATACTCAACTCTCAATCAGAAAATAAGGATGACGTTAGGAAGCAACATGAGATAGAGCTCAGGCACCCTACCCTCTAACCCATAGATATGAATAGGGAACAGAGTCCACACTGACATAAAGGGCTTCACCAAAGCACTGAGGTTTTATCTGTGCTCTACTTTGTCATCTGCCTTGTGAGTTAGTATAAATACTGAGAACTCACTTGGAAACTACTGTTAACATGTTTTGGCACAGTAAAAATATAGCTGAACTAAAACCATATAATGGGGTAAATAAACATATATTAACAAAACTGAGCATAGGCCAGCGTAGGCTATGTCGAGTGAAGGAACAGGCTGGCAGCTCCCTGAGAAGAGCATTTCATTTTACCTTCTGTAAAATGATTTAACACTGCAATCTGGGATTGAAGATTCTGCTATATGCTGAGCCCGTACTTCCCAACTGAGCAGGTGGCCTCGGCTGTTAATATGCTCTGCAGCACAGTTTCTGCTGAGCCTGCTTTTTTGTCTGTTTTGCCATAATTTGGAAATACTAAGTTCTTTGCAGCTAAGCCCTCTTCCAATCATGACAGCACTAAGGAAATAATCTTCCAAGATATGGTATCTTCCTGAGCCTCAGAAGAACACTGCTGAAATGTGCTCTGTCCCCTTCCTAAGTACACTGTGACTCATCTAGAAAAAACCTTCACAACCCTACAATGAGCCAATGAGAAGAAGATTTACAACTTTTCCAACAGTTTTTGCAGAAGCCTCAGTCACTCCCACTATGTGGAAGCCCGAGAAGGTCAACACTGGAGGCTGGTTCCCAGCTACACTCAAGGTATCCCATGGTAACAGCTGTAAGTGGTCAGAGCTGTTATCCACTGGCCACAATACTCACTTGCATCTCAGTCTCTCACAGCACTTTGTTCTGATGTCTGGTAACACTCTAACCGTGCTGCATTTTAACTGTATCTTTATGGGTCTTCTACTTACTTGAAACAGTCTCATAGGGCCCAGGCTGGCCTCCAACTCACTATGCAGATAAGGATGAACTTGAACTTCTGATTCTTGCCTCCATCTCCCAAGTGCTAGAATGACAGGCGTGCACCAGCATGCCTGGTTTATACAGTGCTGGGGATCAAACCCAGGACTTCGTGCATGTTAGGCAAGCACTCTACCAGCTAAATACATCCCAGCCTTGGTTTTTTGTTGTTTTTTTATTTTTGAGACAAGACCTCATTAATTAGACTGTTCACTTTTAAAGGCAAGGGCCACATTTTACTATTCTCTGTATTCCCAGTAACAAGGCTGGGGTGAGAGAGGGCAGGGCACAGATCAGGAAGACAGTCCACGTCTCACTCGGGTCTCCAAGGTCTAAAACTGTATTAGGATGGAAAAATGAATGGTTCTCAAGGTTTCTGAATGAACAAACCATTCCACCAACTTACCACTACCAAAAATGAAATTTTTACTTGAACAGACTTGCTTTAAGGCAGCATCAAAGGGAAAGATTTATGTACCATTTCAAGTGATTGATCAACTCACACCAGAAAATGAAGTGCATTCACCGTGCACTCAATGTGACACTGCCACACATACTTTGTAAACAGTCGCTCCGATTCTTGTATTTGATTTCTGATGGTTTTAGCACAAAAACAGTAATTTTCCAAGAAGTGACAGAAAGAGGTTGGTCCAGGGCCACGTTTCCCCCAAGGAGGCTATTATTCTCTAAGACTCTTCTCTTACCTCCTGGAAACTGTGCAGTGCAAAGGCCAAGAAAAGAGCACTTGCACTCACCAGCCAAGGAACTGCACAAGAACGGGGAAGAGCATCACTGGACAGGGTCACTGCAGCTGGGCGGGGCCACTGCGGCTGGGCGGGGCCACTGCGGCTGGGCGGGGCCACTGCAGCTGGAGGGGGGGCCACTGCAGCTGGGCGGGGCCACTGTGACATTCTGGGCCCATTTCCTCATAAAGTAACAGCACTGACATGCATTTTGGAAAGCATGTTCTTATCAGAGCTTTAAGACTCCACATGGGAGGGAAATGCAGGGGGTGGGAAGGGAGAAGCCGGCACGCTTCCCGTGCAGGGGCACAAAGGGAGGACGGGTTCTTTAGTTTCTATCAAAATGCCTCCAGTTCCACTTGGACTCTTCCAACAGCATTTTACACAGGAGTTGAAGGCTGAGGTGGCTTCACTGCTAAACAAGGGAGTATGGCAAATGAACCAAATGGTATCACATCTGGTTTCAAGCCTTCTCCCACATTAATCCAATTTTCCCACCTATTTAAGTTTAGCACGCATCATTTAAGCTACTCTGAATGCCTATCAGGGAAATAACAGCCCAGCATTTAATGTTAGCAGCAATCAAAACTGGAAAAACATTTAAGAACAAATCTAAAAAAAGCAAAACCTGTAGTTTATGTTTCTTCAGAAATCTTTAGGTGCACACCTGTAATCCCAGCACACTGGAGGCTAAGGTAGGAGGCTTGCAAGTATGAGGCCAGCCTCGGCTATATAGTGAGATCCTGCCTCAAAAAATAAATAAATAGGGGGCTGGAGAGATGGCTCAGCAGTTAAGAGCACTGACTGCTCTTGCAGAGGACCCGGGTTCGATTCCCAGCACCCACATGGCTGCTACAAACCATCCTTAACTCCAGTTCCAGGGGAATCTGAAGCCCTCTTCTGACCTCCGTGGCATTGCATGACACGGGTGCACTCACATACACGCAGGCAATACAAATAAATAAACTTTTTTTTTTTTAAATTTTAAATTCCAAGGTACTTTCATTAGTGAAACATTACTGCATCTTCCAGCAGAATGGGACCTGGACCAATTACAATCAGAACCCGCCTGATCCAATCTCTGCTCACATCAACAACGCAAGGGCTGTGCTCATTACTTACATTCGTGTCTCCAATTCCTCAAATAAGTAAATGAGACCAACTTAGCCAACGAAGTTCATGACAACAAGGTGCAGGATGGTGCTGGCAAAGAGGAAGTCAGCAAAAGCCCGCTCTGGGGAGATGCCTTGGAAATCCGCTTTGTTCTGTGGGTTGATCTGTATTCTCAAGCAAACTAGGTAAGAAAACAAAACACAAAAGTCAGTATCTAGAAGTATAAAACAAAGGATTGTTAAGGAATACACAAGTACATCCTGTCACGCAATAATTCCACTCTAACAAAATGAATGTGCGCATACACCAAACACATGTACATGAATGACACCTGCGACTGCCCCGGGCCAGCAACAATCTAAATGTCTACTAACAGTGCAAAGGATAAATTAAGGCATATGTAAACATAGAATACTGTATGGCGATGAAAAGGACCTTTGCTATATACAACATAGATGAATTCAGGATATGTTGGGCAACACAATCCAGACACAAAAAGCACTTGCTAAATAACTACACATACACACACACACACACACAGGCAAACATCCAGGCCATCAGCACACACCTATAGTCTCACAAGTGTGAGGTCAGCCTGGACTATAGAGACCCTATCTCAAGAGAAAGAAAAGAAAGAGAAGGAAAAAAAAAGGAAGAAAGAGAAAAAGAGAAGAAAATTAGGTACAAAAATCTAGGTAGTATACGTCAGATGGTTTCTAACTTTAATGCAAGGAGAGGTGGTAAGGCGCCTTCTATGGGATTTGATCTGGGTAGCAGTTAGGTCAGAGAATTATAAAACTCACCTCAGCCGGCCGTGGTGGCGCACGCCTTTAGTCCCAGCACTCAGGAGGCCGAGGCAGGAGGATCTCTGTGAATTCAAGGCCAGCCTGGTCTACATAATGAGTTCCAGGACAGGTGGGGCTACAGGGAGACCCTGTCTCAAAAACAAAAAAGAACTCACCCCAAACCAGGCACGGTGATACATGCCTGTAACCCAGCAGTTTTGAGGATACAAGAGGATCAGTTCAAGGTCATCTGCAACTACATGGCAAGTTCAAGGCCAAGCTGAGCTACATGGGACCCTGTCTCAAAAACCCAAGCATAAAAATAGGGCTGATGAGATGGCTCAATGAGCACAGTTTGCTAACAAAGTCTACCAACCTGAGTTTGAGCCCTGGAAGGACAGAACCAACTCCCACTGAATTGTTCTCTGACCTCCATGTGGCCCGCGTATGTGTGCACACACATGCACGCACACGCACACAAACACACACACGAAAAATGTGTGCATACATACATATGTACATCTAACCCCAAAGCCTAAGACCTCTATCTACTGATCCAAAGGCTTCTCATTATACCCAGATGGAATACAGACCCAGCAGAAACAAGCTGGGCTGAATGACAAAGCAACAAGCCATGAATCATTTTCTAGTAGAACAGTATATACACTGCAGAGAGAACAGATGCTCACTCCTCACTCATGAGGGCCTCATGGCTGTAGATAAACTATATTTGCTGAAGTTCTAGCAGTCCCTTATGTGGAACTCTCTCCATTTCATACCTGAACGTCCCTAAGAAGGCATATTACCAGTGAGTTGTCAAGGAGCTCTAGGGGAACACTTTGCTGAGACACCTTTGTGGCTGTGATAAATGGTTCCACCTGCTTCAGGCTAGCATACATTCCAGCACAAACCAAGAAAGACCCATTCAAAGGCTAGAGAGCTCTCAGTCTGCTCTCTGGAGCTCAGCCATAGGCCCAGTTTTCCTCGTGATTAAGCAAATGAGCCAAGTAAGTCCACTGATCTTTCCAGGCACACAGATCCTTCAACTTACAAAGGACAGCCACGGAAGTGAGGGGGACTCTGCACTGCAGAGTACAGATCAGCACATCTCTCTAAGATGACAAGTGGCAATACTACGGAGTATTTAAAACGCTTTTATCTTTTGACTACTGAGTCTTGTCAAGGAAACACTCTAATGACATGTTCGTAAAATTGGAGAAAACAAAACCAAACCAGTCCAAATGTCATCAAGGGGATTCATTAAACCATACTATGAACCTGCAGTGAAATTCTATGCAATCATTCAGAACAGGGTAAATTCTCTGTACAGCGAAAGTAAAGCTGCTCTACGCTTACCTTTTACCAAGTTAAAAAAAAGCCAAAAGAATTGTCACATTCCACAGCTTTTTTTTTTCATAGCTCCTTTGTTAATGTATGTGTCTGTGGTGTTGTATGTGGTATACATATGTCCATGTGTGCAAATGTGCAGAGGGTGTGTGTACATGTGCTTGTGTATGTGTGGAGGCCATCAGGGTCTTCCTCAATTGCTGTCTACCTTATTTTTTTAAGCAGAGTCTCTTCAGTGAACCTGAAGCTCATGAATTGGGCTGGAGTAGCTGGCCAATGAGCTGCAAGGAGCCACCCATCTTTGTCTGCCCCTCCCCATACTTGGGTTACAGATGTGCAGTTTGCCCAGCTTTTAAGTGAGTTCTGGGGACCTGAACCCAAGTTCTCTTTTATATAGCAATCACTTTACCAACTGAGCTATTGCCTCAAGCTCCACATTTCTGTTTAAAACTTCCAACTTCTATATAACTATTAATGTGTGTGTGTATGTGTGTTATTTTATACATTTTATCACTTCTTTTAGTAAGAATCTACCAAAAAATTCTAGAGAAATAGATACAGAACTATTACAAGTAAATGGTGTAAAGTGTGAGAGGAAGAGAAACGTGATGCTGGATAAGGTCCTGGACCCATGCTAACCTTACAATGACCACCCATCAGTCAAGTGAATTCATTAACTGTAAAACTCAGGGCCCCCACAAGGATGGAAAGCTCCTCCGAGGTCATTAGGAAGTGGCAGGATAGGGATGCTGGGGGAGGCTCCAAGGATAATCTGGGAAGTTTTCCCAAGTATACGTAACATTTCTGGGTTCTGATAAGCCACCCCAGGAAAATACAAGCCTCCAGAGCCTGCGTTACTGATAAACGTGCCACAATCCTCAGCTGCACCAGAACAAAAAAAGGCAAAGAAATTTGCCTGCTCAAAAAGCTCCACCAATGGGACCTTCAGCACTGAGCACTCCCAAAGATGGGAATTTACTACTCCCTCCCTCCTAGGACAGCCAGCTCCCCTTTAGCAGTTCTAATTTAATCTAAGTCCTTAAATGCTCACTTGTTCAGCAAAATACTTGCTGAGCATCTACTACAAGGTATCATTCCAGGCACTGGGAATATGGCACAGAACACTCTTACGTGTTACAAATTATAACTCAGCCAATAAACAAGGAAATTCTGGGCAGTGATGTATGCTATGTAGAAAATAAAACCAAATAAAAATACTGATTAGAAAGGTATTTTTTTATCCAGTAGTCATTTTTCAAAAAATACTGCTTAAGCCGGGTGTGGTGGCACATGCCTTTGATCCCTGCAGAGGCAGGCAGATCTCTGTGAGTTCAAGGTCAGCCTGGTCCACACAGTGAGTTCCAGGCTAGCTGGAGCTACAGGAAGACCCTGTCTCAAAAAGACCAATAATAATAAAAATAAAAATAAAAATACTGCTTAAGATCAGTATCTGGGCATAGAGCAATCAAGATAGTTTTATAAAAAGTCTTGATATGTCTTAGGATTAACACTGGACTATCCAGATATCAGTGATCGCAGAAGACAAACCCCAGAGGCTGTCTGTGTAAGCTAGGAAGAGCGTTTGGAGGCAATGTTCTCAGAGCAATGAAACAGCAACTCAAGGCTTTAAGTCGCTGAGTGACAAACATAACTAACATGTTTAAGGCTGCTAGAACAGCAATGTGTTTAGGACTAAAGATAACTACTTGGGGACCAAAGAGCTCAGGGTTAAGGTAGGAAGAATGGACAGATGCAAGGTACATTTTGGAGAAGACAAAGCTTGCAGATAGAACGGATATGGGAGCTAAAAGAAATTACGGGGTCAGGGAGACCACCTAGATATCAGAGTTGATGGCAGGCAAGGAAAGCTCCTTTGGGGACACAGAAATGGGAACGAGAGAGCAGACATCAAGCAGAGAGGGCAAGTCAGGAACTGGATTTACTAATTTACAACTCAGGAGACAGGGCCAAACTAAAAGTGTAAGTAGCATGTGGAAATGCAAAATGAAGGCATGGGGCCATGCTCAGGCCGAGAAGGCCCAGCACAGTGGGGGGGCAGCCAGCAGGTGAGAAGGAAATGAGACCATCGGAAGCACTAAGAACCCAGTACTCTACTCAGGAGGGAGCAGCACACAGGGTTCAACGCCAAGTGCTGCTGAGCAGTCAGACAAGGTAAGCAAATGACCACTGATCTGACAACAGGCCATATGTCATCTGAGGAAATGGTGGGGATAGATCACCACCTTGAGCACCTTGAGGAGTAAATGGAAATAAAGCCCAAATAGAAACTATTCTTTCAAGAACGTCTATGATGGTGAAGAAATAGATGGTTGCTAAGGAGTGTCTGGGGTCAAACGAATTTTTTTTAACTAAGACCATACTAGGGCACGTTCGAAAGATGAGGGTGATCCAACAGAGATGAAGAGGCAAGGATAGCTCCAGGAACGTAGCCGCTCGGCCAGCAAGAGAAGACAGGTTCCTGTGAACAGGTGAAAGAGCTGGCCGCGACATGAAAGGGGTACAGCACAAGGAAGTGGGAAGAAGTCAGACAGTATGGATACAGGAGCACGCAGTCATGCCTGGCTTTTTAAATGGATGCTGGGGATTTGAACTCAGATCCTCATGCTTACACAGCAAGCACTCTAACCCACTGAACCACTTTTTTTTTTTTACGTGTATGAATGCTTTGTCTGAAGTATACCTGTGTTGAGCAAACCTGCAGAAGCCAGAAGAGGGTGTTTTAGATCCCCCAGAACTGGAATTACAAACTATTGTTGGCTGCCATGTGGGTGCTGGGAACCAGGCATGCATCCTCTAGAAGAGCAGCCAGCGCTCTAACTGCTGAGCCATCTCTCCAGCCCCTACTGACCAAAACTGTATTTTCCAAAAAGGCAAAAACTTGTTTCACAGGTTAGGAAACAGAATAGACTGAAGTTGAAAAGTGACTTAAAACTGGGTTCACAGGCTACGGGCATAGTTGGCTGGTAGGGTACTTGCCTAGTAAGACTTAACGAGACTTATTTTAAGGACAGACTTACTATTTTCCACTTATCCTCTCTAAATAGTACTTGAAATGAGCAGATTTCAGTTAGGTGAAGAGGGAAATGGAAACGAATGCCGGCACTGGAAAAAGGGACAGCTGTCCTCTGCTAGTGACAGCCAACTCTAAGATAAAGTCAGCTGATGAGATGTGTGAAATGTGGAAGAAAACAATTCTCCCTCCAAGGTCCTTTAAAACCTTCTATACCACACTGCTGAGCACCCCGTCTCCTGTGGCAATTTTCTACCTCAAGCTTCTTCTCAAGACCACGGTGAGCCTCTCAGCCTCAAGGAACAGAAGAGAGCATCTACAGCATTAGGCCAGATAACCAGCTTTAAGTCTGACAACAGCTAGGACTCAGCAGTTAATAGCATGGTTGCTCTTGCAGAGGAGTGGGGGTTCAGTTCCCAGCACCCACGTGGTGGCTAACAACCATCCCTAGCTCCAGTTCCAGAGGGCCCAACACCCTCTTCTGGGTTCCATGGGCACTGCACACACGTGGTGCACTGACACACAGGCAAAACACTCATACACATAAAATAAAAATAAGTAAATAATTTTTCTAAGTTTAATAGTAGCATTCTAAATTGATTTAAAATGTACTGACCAATGTGCAAAGACCATTGACGTATTCAAAGGAATAACCTGCCAGAAAGAACGATGAGACTCAGGCCAGAGGACTTCCATGCTGCTTGGAATGAGAATGCTCCCCACAGGCTCAAATACTTGAAGACTTGGTCCCCAGCTGGTGGCACTGTTTGGAGAGATGTAGGAGGTGCAGCCTTGCTGGAGGAAGTACATCACTGGAGGTGGGCTGTGAGGGTTCTAAAGCCTCGCCCCACTTCTGTTGCCACTGAAGAGGCCATCTGTCAGCTTCCTGCTCCTGCTGCCATGCCTGCCACTTGCCGCCATGCCTCCCCACTCTTACCACTCTGGAACCGTAAGCCAAAATAAACATTTTCGTCTGTACGTCACTTTTGGTCATGGTGCTTTATCACAGCACACTCCTCCAATTCATCCTATGCCAATTTTCACTCTACTTTTTTCTTCCAAAACAAAGTACCATGTTGCTGTTGTGGTTGGTTTTTGTTTTAATTTTTATTTATTATTATTTATCTTGTGTATGTGTGTGAGAGCACATGTGATGGTCAGGGGGCAATTTGCTGAAGGGGGTCTCAGGGATCCTTCTCAGAACCTCAGACTTGGTGGCAAGTGCCTTTACCCACTGAGCCATCTTGCTGACCCATGTTTAATTCTCAGATGATCTATTGCCTATAGCAATAGGCCTGCCACTCAAAACTCTAACATTCAGGACCACCTCATCCTCCAAAATCCTCCAACATAATTTCCTACAATCTCTTCTCCATCAAGCTGGCCCCCTCTGCTCTCTTCCAATAAAAATCATCACAAAGAGGCTGGAGAGATGGCTCAACGGTTAAGAGCACTGACTGCTCTTACAGAGGACCCAGGTTCAATTCCCAGCACCCACATGGCTGCTACAAACCATCCTTAACTCCAGTTCCAGGGGAATCTGAAGCCCTCTTCTGACCTCCAGTTCCAGGGGAATCTGAAGCCCTCTTCTGACCTCCGCGGCATTGCACGACACGGGTGCACTCACATACATGCAGGCGATACACTCATACACATAAAATAAATACAATAAAAGATAAAAAAAACATCACAGAAAAGTCAAACTCTAGTACCACAAACAGGTATACTAGTTCTTAATTACAGGTAATATGTTCTCAATAATTTGAATAGAGGCTAAGCACCCAAATTTCAAATTTTCCATTAAAACCAGTTTCCAGGTGATGATCTAGGCTAGCACAAGAGGCAGAATTTGGTAAACTTAATACGTCCAAAGAAATATGCAGCCAGGCATGATGGTGCATGCCTTTAATTCCAGGACTCTGGAGGCAGAGACAGGCAGATCTCCGAGTTTCAGACCAGCCTGGTCTATGAGTGAGTTCCAGACCAGCCAGGGCTGCATAGTGAGACTGTCTCAAAAACAACAACAGAAACATGGGATTTAGGGACTTAGTTCAGTTGTAAAATGCCTTTGAGTTGGTGGTAAATAGGTGTTAAGTAAATGATAGCTTTCTGTGGCAACAATGAATTGTCATGAATCCCCTTCACTAGAAGCCAGTCTTAACTTACTACTTGCTATCTAAAAGATTTGAAAATGGGGGAGGGGGGGATCCCCAGACCCTTAGCCAGCCAGTCTAGCCAATCAGTGAGCTTGGGGCTTAATGAGAAACCCTGTCTCCAAAAACTAAATCAAAAGGTGTTGAACATTAGAGGAAAATGTCAGACATTTATGTGTGGTCTCCACATGTGCATGCACGCACACATGCACACACACAAACATGCATTCACACTTCACACATACACTACACACAAAAGCACGCAAAAAAATTAATATATATTAAAAAAAAAAAAACAGTACTTAGCCAGACGTGATGGCAGGCGGACCTCTGTGAGGCTGAGGCCAACCTGGTCTACACAGCGAGTTCCAGACCAGCTGGGGTCCAAGGAGACCCTGTCTCAAAAAACTAAAAACTAAAAATAAATTTAAAAAACAAAGTCGATCAACTTTAAACTTGTTTAAGCTACATGCAAGTTGGAATGGGGTTTTCCATAGATCACTAAGCAGTGCCGTGGGTCACCGAGAGCCAAGAGGCTCTGCTTACTAATTCCAGCTCCGGAGCCCCAATTTCCTGGATCCCAAGGAAAGATCCCTGCAGACCACGTAACTTCGAGGCCGGCTGCAAAGTACCGACCGGGCCGTGACGGCCGAGCAGACGACTAGCAGAGCACTAGAGCATTACCCGCCAGGATGAAGCTGCCCACGCAGGAGATGAAGCCGGACAGGAAGGAATTGAAGGGGAAGGTCCCCACCAGGAGACAGTAACCGAACTGCAGCGCGCCGGTCAACAGGATGTAAAGGAGATAGGCGTCCAGCAGCTTCAGCCGCTGCGGAGTGGAGCTCAAGTACTCTTCGAGGAACCGCGAGATGACGGACACCACCGACGCCGACATGATGCACGCTGGATGCCGGCCGCTCCCTCGAACCCCGGACCTGACGAACCCGAGGGCCACGGCGGACGGCGGTCTGCGCGTGCGCGCCGGTGTGGCCTAGCCACGCCCACCAACCCCCGTGTCCCGATTGCGCATGCGTACATACCGGCCGAGGCGCGTCACAACTACTGCGCAAACGCAGACGGCATCCACAGGCCACGAACTACAGCCGGAAATAAGCTAATGCGTCTGCGCATGGGCTCTGTTACTGCTAGAGAGACGTGTACTCGCCTTACTTCCGCCTTCCCGGATGGCGACGCCCACTGTTGCTCAGGCGACAGGATTTGGGAACGGAAGAGAGGGAGAGGTTTAGTAGAGGACCGCGTAGCTTGCCGGAGAGTTCCGGCTGTTTTCGGTCCTCCTGCGAATCTCGATGTTGGAATCTGCTTAGAGACAAAGCTCGGCGGTCTCGGGTTCAACCACCCGGGCCGGATTCGACCTCGAGCTCTGGCTGCAGACCACTGAGCGTTAGAGCGGTTCCTCCCCAGTGCGAGCTATGCCGAGCTCTGGGCTAGCTCCAGCTTATACAGCAGGGGGAGGGAGGGGCTAACCTCTACCGGACCGGGAATTTGAAGTCCGGATCTGACCCTGCAGAAGAACCTAAGTCCTCCTCAGGTATTCATTCATTCGACAAACGTTTATTTGATACCAAGGAGGGCCAAGAACTCTGGCTTTAAGCGGTAGGGATTTCAGGTCAATCAAATACAGTCACAGCCTTCAAAGAGGAGGTAGTTGAGGAAACTCACTTGTGCAGCCATCAGGCGTCTTAAACCTGTTGTAATAGCCCCCGATGTCAGAGCAGAAACCCCTGCAGGTTCAGCCTTACCCTCTCCAAATCATTTTGTAGACTGAAGTGAAGGTTTGAGGTTTTGTATTTTATCAAGTGCAGTTAACTGTTTTTAGCGTTTTAACTTCAGAAAAAAATTAAGTTCTGGCTGTCACCGCTCTTATAATGTCACCAGAATCTAAGTCTTCTCGCACATAAGCAGGTACTTTATTTCAGCGTTTGAGTAACTGCCCTACTTAGGTACATGAGCAAAATGTCTAAAACAAGTAAACAGCATTCCCTTAGTGTCGCTTGTTATTTGCATTTAGACTGGAACACAGCATCAGCAAACAAACTGGAAAAATCATCCACGCCCTTAGGAAGCTTTGCAGTCTGTTAGAAGAGGTAAATTCAGATTCAAAACCAAGGAGATCTGCACCACTTTAAGAACTTAAATTCAGCCTAAGAGCTCTTGTGTTAATGTGAGGGGATAGGGGAGAAAGGACAAGCAGACTGGCTCCTATTCAATATGAAATGACAGCCCCAGCAGGGCCTCTGACCAGTTTAACTTTTCTCTCTGCCTCATCACAAGTGGGAAGGTAGCTTCCTCCCAGGTTTTCCACCTCAGACTTAATGGGCTAGGCTGGGGCTTTTTATGATTCAGGAGTGAATGCCTCCAGGGGTTTCTGTACCTTCCCTCTGCTCCTTCCAGCAGTTTCTTCCACATGTTTCACAGCCTTTGATCCTTGTCAGCTACCTTCATTAACATCGCCACAGGAACTCCCAGAGGAAGCAAACAGAAGAGATGAGAAAGATCAAAATCACTCCTCGAATGCATCTTTTTCTGAGACCTGCAAAGTCATACTAATATAATGAACTCAATTTTTTCTGAACTACCTAAAATAACAGAAAAGCCTTGTCCTGTGATCAGCTATGATCTTACATAACCTAGCAATAGGAAATAATCCTGGTATTGGTTTTAATCCGTATGAGTAAGAACATTAGTATGAGTAAAAATTCATGTCCAGAGTAGTAAATAAAAGTACAAATTCTAGAATCATACATGAATTTGAACTTTGGTTCTGTGTTTCTATACAGCTTCTAATTGCCTAATCCAAGACTGAGTCTTTAGTATTTAATAATGATTATTTCATTTTCTCTTCTTTTAATATGGTTTCTCTATGTAGCCTAGACTGGTCTGGAATTCACTATGTAACCTATGATGGACTCAAAACTTGCCATCCTCCTGCCTCTGCCTACCAAGTGCTGAGATTACAGGTTTGTACCTCCCTCATGCCTGGCTCTAATTTTCTTTTTTTATAGTGTGGAAATAACAATACCTGGATCGCTGCCACATTATGAGGAGTGAGATAATGTTAATCATTAAGCACTTGGCATAGAGCTTGGCACGTGGTGACCGTTCAGAAAATGTTTGCTCTTATTAACTAACAGTTCTGAAGAAGAACTATGTCTGCTTCCCCTGTTTCTTTGAATAACTAAACATTGACAGAACTTCAGAGCATTCTTGGGCATGTAAAAGATAGTCCTGCCAGGTGTGGTGGTGCATGCCTTTAATCCCAGCACTCAGGAGGCACAGGCAGGCAGATCTCTGTGAGTTCAAGGCCAGCCTGGTCTACATAGTGAGTTCCCAGGACAGCTGGGGCTACAGGGAGACCCTGTCTCAAAAAGACCAAGAAAAAAAAAAAAAAAGATGGTCCTAGGACTGCAAATCAGCCATCTAGAAAAAAGCAAACCAAACTTAAATCGGAAGTCAAAGAAGACCTTAAAGGTTTCATTACTAAAGAAGAGTGGAGGGGCAAGAGGGCTCCCATTAGGGGCCAAGTCCATTATTTTACAGCATTTCTCTCTACAGTAATAAATTGCATTCTTTACTAAAACAAACACAAATCCTCCAAAATTGAGTAGAAAAAGACTCTTGTAAAGATCTCTGTGTGGAAAAGAAGAGTCTGCTTCTTTTTGTGTGTGTGTGTTCCCTTTTGCTATACCACAGAGCTACACCTCCAGCCTTGGGTTATTTTCAAAAAGAAAATTTTTAAGGAGAATGAAATCTCAATCAGCACAAAGTCTGATTTCTGAAGTTTCAAGTTTTCTGAGAAAAGTCCTAGTCAAGCAGCCAATGTCTTCAGTGACCCTGTATCCCCTCATCCAGTCCCTCCTGTCCCACTTACAGGCTCTTTCATCTGATTTCCTTCTCCCCCAGTCCTTTGGGTATCCCGTAAAAACTTCAGTCTTGTCCCTTCCCTGGCACCAAAAAAGAATCAGCTGTATTTTCCTTTACAAGAGCATCATTTATCCTTGGAAGGGAGTTAAGAATCATTGAACTCCCTGTAACGGGACAGAAAGCATCATGCTTAAGCAACACTACAGTGTTGAAGAGAACTGTCTGTAGTGAAGGAAATGTCTGCCCATCAGTAGAAGAACAGCTGGGTGGCTACTGAGAAACTGAAAATAACTCAGAGCAAGCAAGGAAATTCACTCGATTTTTGTTCATTTAAAACTAAGGGGCTAGAGAGATGGCTCAGCAATTAAGATCATTTACTGCCCTTGCAAAGGACCTGAGTTCAGTTCCCTGTACCCACCGTCAGACAGTTTACAACCGCCCATCATAACTCTAGCTCTAGGGAATCCGACACCCCTTTGGCCTCTGTGGGTACTCACATCCATATGCACATACCCACACATACACATAATTATATCTTTTAAAAAGAAAAAACTTAAGTCACATTGATTTATCATTCTATCAGAGAACTTTGAAGCTATTTTACTCAGTACCTATGTTTAGTCTAAGACTCATACCTTGTTCATAGTTCATTCAAAAGTTAGCAACACCCATTTGAAATCAAAGAATGATCTATTCCCGGTAGACCTGAGCTATATCAGCTTATCAGCTCCACCTATTACTTTTGGAATATTTAATGATTACTTACAGGCACAGGAAAAATGGTTTGACAAATTAGTTTTCATTCACAAAACTATATTAATAGCACATAAAATACATCTTGAAGACAAGAGGATATGGTCTTCCATTTGTGTGCATGTATCTTCTCTTAACAATAAGGAAGGAAAGATAAATTTTCTCCCCAGAGGCCTGTCTATAGTAGGTACCAAGAGCTGGTTCCATTGTGTATAATTCTAGCAGATCCCAGCCCAATCCTGAGTTCTGGGACTACCTTAAGGGTAACTTTGGTCACAAGGCATTTTCCATATATTTGAATTTCCTGCTTCCAAGCAACTATATTAAATCTGGTTTGTCACACGTGGAGACAAAGTACAGATGCTGTGCACTACCTCCTGAGATGTGTTCTAGAATTTAGAGGCCTTATACCAGTTCCACCTCATTTCTTGCCTCAGAAAGTCCTACATTTTATAATTTTCAGAAAAGCAGGAAATTTTGTTATCCTGTTGAGACACCCCAGAATTTTCTAGATAGTGCAGCTTTGATTACAGCTCTCAAAATCCTTCTTAGCACACAGTTCATCATTTTAGAAGTAACTTTATGCTTCTGCTTACTAGACTTTTATCCATCCATTTATCAGGTACTGAGCACCTACTCTTGCCACATCTATGAGCCACACCTGCCATAAGTGCCAGGAGCACCCCAGAGAACTAAGTAGGCAAGGCTCCCCCGAAAACCTAGTCCCTAGTAGAGGGAAACAGACAATAGTAAACAAATAGGCAAGATACTTTCAAACAGTGGTTACATGAATGGAGATTAAAATGAGGTAATACAGCTGGGCGTGGTGGTGCACACCTTTAAGCCCAGCACTCAGGAGGCAAAGGCAGGCAAATCTCTGAGTTCAAGGCAAGCCTGGTCTGCATAGTGAGTTCCAGGCCAGGCTGGGTCTATAGGGAGGCCTTATCTCAAAAAAAAGGCGGGGGAGGAGCAGTATGATAGTGATGGAGGTCTCTTTTAGAAAAAGGGATTTTTAAAAATATTTTTATGTGTATGAGTGTATAGCCTGCATGTATGTGAGTGCACCCATGTCGTGAAATGCCATGGAAGTCAGAAGAGGGCTTTGGATTCCCCTGGAACTGGAGTTAAGGATGGTTTGTAGCTTCCATGTGGGTGCTGGGAATCGAACCCAGGTCCTCTGCAAGAGCAGTCAGTGCTCTTAACCGCTGAGCCATCTCTCCAGCCCCAAAAGGGATGTTTTGACCTAAGCTCTGACTAGTTGCCAGCTCTCCAAAGCCAACCTAGGAAAGTCTATATGGACCACTAATACAGGTTATTTCTTCTTTTTGGTAATTGGATTCTTTGTACCCAACGTAATGCTTGGCTTTGAATAATAATAAGATATAACCTTTTTGGAGCAAGTGTAATAACTGTTTCTTTGAATTATCTTGGTTAATTCTCATAAGCCAGAGAAAGGAAGCCAGAGACACAAAATCACTTGCCCAAGAGCAGGAAGCAGATAATTAGCAAAGCCAAGATTGAACTTAACCCAGACTCTGACCACAGACTATGCTTTTCATTAACTAATGAGTTTCATGGAGCACCAGCATCTTCAGTGCCTCCAGAAATGCACTTTTCTAGCTTCAAATCAAACCAGCTGAATTAGAATCTGAAGATAGGGATTGGGGATCTGAATTGTGGGCCAGCCGTCCCGTGATTCTTATGTACACTGAGGTTTAGGACCACTGTGCATACCGAAAGCGTGAATTGAAAGGACAGGTCTGCTGTTTGTGCTACTTCGCCCCCCCATTTATAGGCCCTAATTTCTGCAAACATATACAATCTTCCATAACTTCAGTTCCAGGGTATCCAATGTCTTCTTCTGCCCTCTGAGGGCACTGCACAGCATAGGCGCACTTACACACATGCAAGCATAGCACTCATACACATAACAAATAAGTCAAAAAAGGAAGGAAGGAAGGAAGGAAGGAAGGAAGGAAGGAAGGAAGGAAAAATACTTCGATAAATTTTTCTGCCCAGAAGTGTGGTTTTAACCTAACCAAGGGGATAATCTAAAACCAACAACAGCTCCAGGGATGTCAAAGCCCGTCAAGTGATTCTGCAGCCACATTCAAGATTTGACTACTCTGCTGAGCCAGCCCAAAACGTGCTCAGGCCTCTGGGTTAGCACTCTGCCTCCCACATCCCACACCCACATACATAAAGCAGGCCCAGCCTTGTTGGTTAGTCCTTCAACTGCCCCTTGTGTGGGAGGTGAGGTCTTCCAAGCCGAAGAAAACCAGGGTCAAGCTACATTTTCCTTGGAAACTAAATTGGGGCCAGACTCATCCCCAGAGCCAAGGAATGCCCATCTTGACAGATGTCTTCTCTGTTTAGAGTCGTAATTCAAGATGGCCCAAATTATTGCATGGATCATACTTATTCTTAAAATCGCTTTCTATGTAAAATTCGAATTTAGGCATCCTGTTTCTTGTATTCTCGGAATCTGGCAATCTTCTTGTGGTACAAGCTCCCAGGCCCTTTTGTAGGCGCAATCAATGAGGTCTCCACAGATATCTAAAGCATCTCAATTCAAGGAGCACTAAAAAGGCCGTGGAGCGGCAGGGTCCGGAGCTTTAAAAGAAGCTCAAGCATGTACGCACGCCTGGGAAGTTCTCTCACTTTACAACTGTGGGCGGAGGGTGCGGGGCCCACGGCGCTCCCTGGGGACTCTTGAGTTTTGAAACTGCCTGTGTCCCTCAGTGCTCCCCGAATGTGCGATTAGGATTAGGATCCTGCTGTGAGCCCCCCGAGTGCTCCGCCTGCTGGGAAGGCAAAGCAGGCGCGGTCTGGGGCCCGCCGGGTCGGCGTCCGCCCCGCCTCTGGCCCCGCCCCCTTTGTTACCCGACGCTTTCCTGGGTCAGCTGGTGCCGGCGTCAGGCGGAGGGATGGGCTGGCTGTGCTCGACCCGACGGGGCTTGTTTACTATGGCTGATGATCTGGAGCAGCAGTGAGTTCCTCCCGTCCCTTTCTCTGTGTCTCTCTGTCTTTCTGGGCCAGGATCCCGGGACTGTCTGTGGCTGAGGAAGTGTCAGACCTCCCCCTTTGCGTTTCAGGTTGGCTCCGGGGAGGGCTGGGGAGCGCGTTGGATGGCTTGCTTTCAGCCCAACTCCTTCCTCTCTGTCTGGCGATTGCCCTGCACCGTGCTGGGAGTTAGATTTAGTGGTGATGCGCGAGTCCTTTCCCCGTCCCCGGCATCCAGCTGGAGGGACTCGGGCGCGGGGCAGCAGCCGGCGTTTTGTCGCCACTTGCCCCCGCCGAAATGGTGGGTGGGAAAGGCTGTGAAGGAGAAGGCGTGAGAAGTCTCCACTGCGCTGGGATTGGTGTGGAGTAAGGGTTTGCAAGTTGCTTTAGCGCTCGCCCTCCTTGACAAGTTCCGCTTGCAATCCTAGTTGATAGTGCTTGTAGTTAATTAGAAAGACTGTTAATGCAGTGGTTTCAGAATTACGTTTATTAGATTGAGGGGGCGGTTGCGCTCACTCAGGGGTATCAGGTTTAGGACACCACCTGTGGGTGATGTGACTAACCATCCGTGATCCAACAGGAGCTGAGAAAAGTTGCTTGGAGGAGAATGACTCAGCTGCAAGCCAGTCCTCGGTTTCACCGGAACAGGGCCATCCCATGACCTAATATTTGTCCTTTTGGACTTGGAGAATGATTTAACTTTTTATAACAATAGTAAATAATAGCTTCCGGGGCTTGAAGGGACTGCCCAGGACATTGTTACTTTCTAAGAGGAATTTATGATGCTACAGTGACCTAAGGACTCAGCATTAGCGCCAGAAAAAGTGCAGGTCATTCAGCTCTGCTTCACAGATACAGCAGCTGGTGCCAATGCCTTAGAACTGGGAGACTTGCTCCAGATTACTGAGGTCAAGAACTGGTTCTGTTCACTCTCATCAGGATAGAAAACACCACCACAGCCAGGCCAAGTTCATGGCCAAGTGGCTTTGGCACTGCCTGCTTCACTTTCCCACCTCAGCCCTTAACTTCCCCAATAGTACTGAGCACATAGTATGACAGGCACCACCGCCTGCTGTCTACCTGGATCATTTTTGGAGAAAAGAGGCACAGTGAAGCACACCCCCCTCCCCACGTATATGCACTGCGTCTCCATAGCTTTCCTTAGGAAACTGTTTCTCCTGAGCTCTGCTGTAGGCAGTTGGGGTTCAGGTGTCATTATCTGACTTGTGACAGTCTCTGATGCAGAGAGGCTGAGTTCTGTGGTCTTGGTCCCATACTTCAGTCCAACAAGGAGTGCTGGTAGACTGTTAAAACGTCCTGAATGTCCATCCCTAGCATTAGATTGTTCGAGACTGACAGCTCTCATCTAACCAAAGCCATTGATGGGCCAACACAGGTTTTTCCTTCAAACCTCAAACTTTCATTGAGAGTAACTACTTTATAAAATAAAATCAGTGATTTAGCTGAGGGAAAAAATAATGTTTATTGGGAGTTTATCGGTGCTAAACATTATTCTGTGTTTGGATGCACTAACTCACAGTGTTTATAGAAATCCAGGGAGGTAAACGTTATCACCCCCCTTTTAAAGGTGAGAAAACTGACACCGAAAGACTAAGTAATGTGCCACAGTTACATAGCTGGTAAGCGGCCATGCTGGGATTAGAACTCCAGCCTTCTGGATTTAGATCAGACTCCCTTCAAACAAGTAAGATGCAGTTATATACCGAGAGAGTTCAAGTACCAGCGTGAGGAGCTGAGGCTAGAAGGACCACAGAGGAGATACCGAGAAACAGATCTGAATGCTAGCGCTTATCCTTTTTCTAACTGCTTTGTGACCCCTCCGGCCATCCATTCACTGACCTATAGAGACTGGACTAGGTGGTTCCAGGGAAACATCCTAATCTAAAATTCTGTGTTTCAAATGATGCCCAGTGTGTGTGCCAGTGTGGGTAGTGGGGATGGTTCCTCCATGGGATGCCCTTGCCTTATGCTGCTATCTACCTGCAGGCAGCTATCTTGGAACCTTCACCCAGGCAGAGTTTGAGAACAGAGAAATAATAGATAAGATGTAAAAGATAGGCTGAAAACTATAATTCATTGAGTATCTAAATTTGTGACAGGCACCTGACAAGATTTCTTACATATCTAGACACTCAAAGCCAGTCTGCTCATCAATGATAGTTTCATAATTCAGATCCAAGAGAGGTTTTTCATTCCGCAGCTCGTGCTTTTAACCTGTCCTTTGCAATGACTTAGTCATTGGGTGTGAAGGAGAAAGCAGGATGGATGAATTATCAGTTTTACTGTGCTCCTTGGAAGCTGAGGACATAGACAAGCTTTCTATTCATTTTACAACCTGAAAAAACAAGGCCAGAGGCAACCTGTTGGTGAAGAGTGGGACTTGAACCCAGATCTCCTGCCTTATGCTCCCTGCCTGCCCCATCTCCATGGTCAGGGCTCTGCTGATTGATTACCCAGTCAGGCACTGACAGTGTTCCATACCAGAGGCTTGGAGGAAGACCAGGAAGGCAGGTGCTGTGGGAATTTGTCCTTCCCTAAAAGAACAGCTAGTTCTGGGGCAGGGGAGCAAAAAATAATGGAAATATTTGTTCAAATTTTTCTTTTCTCCGTTTTTAATCTCCTTGAACACAGAGTATAATAACAAATGACAAAGAGGAGTTTTAAAGCTTCAGTAAGATAATAAATGTGAAAAACTCAAGTCTTGGGTGCTGGTGTCTGTTGAAACAAGGGGCATTGTTGCTAACAGCCGTTTTCCAAAGAAGAGTAACAGTATAATCCAGCAGCCAGGACACTGCTGATGCTATCAGCTGGAACGAGCAGGCTTCCTGAGACTGGGAAACACCCCATACCCTGGTAACTCTGGAACTGTTGTCAAGCCTGAGAACATCAATGTCTCCTTTTCCATGTTGCCAATAAGTGCCTCTGTGTCTTGTCCCAGGCCTCAAGGCTGGCTGAGTAGCTGGCTGCCCACTTGGCGCCCGACTTCCATGTCTCAGCTGAAGAATGTGGAAGCCAGGATTCTCCAGTGTAAGTCTGTCCCACCTCCTCACCTCCTCAAAGAAGTCCAAAAGGATGCGGAATCTTCCCCAGACTGTGTCCACTAAGCCCACGATATCCTGATTAGCAGTGCATGGGCTAGAGGAAAGGAACATCGGTGGTTTGAGGGCAGATTCCGTCAGAGAACTTGGTATTCCGTGACAGCGCCTTCTCAGTTCTCCTAGCCATATGCTAGCTCCTGCCATAGCCAATAGCTTCACCTCAAAGTCTACGTATTCTGTCGGTTTTAAAAAATATTTATTGTTTTGATGTGTATGAGTGTATTGTCTGCATGTATGTAAGCACACCCATGGCCTGCAATGCCCGGGGAGTCAGAAGAGAGTGTTGGATCCCCTGGAGCTGGAGTTTGGACGGTTGTTAGTGGCCATGTGAGTGCTGGGAATTGAACCTAGGTCTTCTACAAGAGCAACCAGTGCTCTTAACTGCTGAGCCATCTCTCCAGCCCCCTGTAATGTATGTTAATGCACACATAAACATACACATTTTACCTCTCCCCTACCTCTTCTTTGTTCTTTCTCTCTTCTAAACACATAGTTAAGCAATCCTTAATTCCCCTCCTTCCTGCTTGAGTACCAGCAAGCCTACGTTGTTTAATATTGTTATTTTCTGTATTCTAGCCAGTTGTAGCCCACCACTGTCCAGGTAGCAGTTTGGGATTCACACAGACCAGCTCTCATAAGCAATACTATATTAGAAAAAGGTGTCCCTAGCCAAGCATGGTGATGCAGGCCTTTAATCCCAAGCACTCAGGAGGCAGAGGCAGGCCATGGATATCTGAGTTCAGGGCGAACCTGATCTACATAGCGAGTTTCAGGCCAGCTGGGGCTACAGGGAGACCCTGTCTCAAAAATACCAAAAAAAAGAAAAGAAAAAGATGTCCCATGAGCAGCAATAGCCATTGGTTCACCAAGATCCTATGACTTTCATATACCCACACACATGCACATACTGTCATCCCCATCCTGCTCTGCCCACCAGCTAGGACTATCCTCTCTGTGCCTAGAAGTAGCCACAGCTTTCAAGCCTCCATCCAGAATCCAGACTTCCTCCCAGGAAGCTTTGTTGTATGACTGCTGCCACACTAGCAAAAACCTCTACCCCACTTTGGTGCCTAAAAGGAATAAGCCCTTGGCTCAACCCAGTCCATCACCACCTCCACTTGCCTAGGCCACAGGTCTATCTCTTTTAGCCCCAAGTACATACAGATTCAGCACCAATGTGTGTAGGAGTTATATGCCTTCAAAGACCCAAAGGAAATTAGGCACACCAGCTTGAGAAATAATACCGTCTTTCTTACTGCCCACAGACTAACTGATATACAAATTGTACTTGGTCTTGAATTCTTTAGTATATGTAGTATAAAGGAAAAAAATAGGGACAGGGGAGATGGCTCAGTGGTTAAGAGCCCTGACTGACCTTCCAGAGGATCCGGGTTCGATTTCCAGCACCTACATAGCAGCTAACAACCATCCATAACCCCAATTCCAGGGATCCAGTGCCCTTTTCTGGCCTCTGCGGTTTTTGCACAACACTGGTGCACTTTCATACATGCAGGCAAAACATTCATACCCATAAAAATAAGTAAAAAGAATTTTAAATCTGATTTATTAAGCCTTTTAGAAAGACTACATAATAAAACCGTTGTCATTGGGGAGCAATCAGCTTCAATTCCCCGTACTCCATACAAGGACAAGTGAGGATTTATGACTGAGGAGCAGGGTGAGGGGCCAGTGGATGGGAAACCCTAAAGAAAGACACCAAGGGCTGGCGAGTTCTTGCTAAAGTGACTCAGCAAGATTCTTGAAGAAAGGTCAGGACTTACACATGAAAGGGGATTAAGGAACTTGACCAGATACAAAGGGTGAGGTGGTTCTCACCAGCCTGATTTAGGATTCTTGCTAATAGCAGGCTAGGTAGGCTAAAGATGGATGGGGGCCAGGGTCAAGCCAAAGTGAGCCAAACAGTTTTTGTCAGTGGTCAGAAGGTTGCAGAAGGGAAGAGCTGAGGGAGGTTGGGAAAGGTTTTAGGAAGAGAGAAAAATGAAGAACGATGGTCCAGGCAGGAGGTATTGTTGATTTACCCTGGAATTCTTCCCTCTCCAGGTCTCCAGAACAAATTCCTGGCCCGATACGTATCCCTCCCAAACCAGAACAAGATCTGGACGGTGACTGTGAGCCCAGAACAGAAGGACCGCACACCTCTGGTGATGGTGCATGGCTTTGGGGGTGGTGTGGGCCTCTGGATCCTCAACATGGATTCACTGAGTACCCGCCGCACACTGCACACCTTTGATCTGCTTGGCTTTGGGCGAAGCTCCAGGCCAACATTCCCAAGAGATCCAGAGGGGGCTGAAGATGAGTTTGTGACCTCGATAGAGACATGGCGGGAGACCATGGGGATTCCCACTATGATCCTCCTGGGCCACAGTTTGGGAGGATTCCTGGCCACTTCTTACTCTATCAAGTACCCTGAAAGGTAATTTGAAGCTGCCCTTCTCACCCATCAGCCACCTTTTTGCCTTGCTAGGAACTTTATGACATTTATTTCTGGTAGTTCCCTCCTTCACAGGCAATTTAAGAGCTACGGCACCTCCAAGAAAATCCATTGCATTTTCTTTTTTTCCTTCTTTAATATAGAGTTAAACACCTTATCCTGGTGGACCCATGGGGTTTTCCCCTCCGACCAACTGATCCCAGTGAGATCCGTGCACCTCCAACCTGGGTCAAGGCTGTGGCATCTGTCCTAGGGCGTTCCAATCCACTGGCTGTTCTTCGAGTGGCTGGGCCCTGGGGTAAGTCACCTATAGATGAAGAAACTCTGTCCTTAAACCAAGGCCATTCCATTCACCCAGCCCTGGTGCACCTGGTCTCCACCATCCCCACTTGTTCATAAATAGGAGGCCTGAGCCTGGCATTGTTACATAAAACTTCATCTGGACCAGATCTCATTATTATAGGTTTCAAGTGGTTGCTGTATTTTCCTTTCATCCGCATGGACAGATGGAACAGAATGACTGCCTTATGCATTAGCAACCCCCAAGAATGGAAGCCACTGTGGGGTAACTCTTCTGTTACCTGTGAGTTTGAGTGACAAGTTGCTAGCTACTAGCCACTCTTGGTTCCCATTCCCATGACTCTGCTAGCATCTGCAGCAAGGAGAGGCCAGAACCAGAGAGGCCAGAACCACGGCCTCCAACATAACCCACAGTAGTAGGCAGGCCCCTTTGAACCATGCCCTACTCCAGGTAAACACCTCCTCTTCCTCTGTTCTGGGTTTCTAGCACTAAGTAGCTGTCAGAAGATCCTCTGTGTAAAAGAGAACGATGTGGAGAGCAGCCTGGTGCATCGCACATTAGTAACGCCAGCATTCTGACCTCACACTCCACACTCTTCCCTTTGGGGAGCTTTTTACATGGATGAAGTAAAAAGCAGACCCCTTTTATTGAAAAGATTGCTGACCCCTGTTTTGTACTGATAGCTTAGATTTATTTAGTAATGTTCAGTAGTCATATGTATAGTAGCTGAAAGAAAGTTATCCCTGTAGCCCTTCAAGAAAAACAAAATGACCGTGAATAAAAAGTGGGAAATGATGGGGCTGGAGAGATGGCTCAGCGGTTAAGAACACTGAATGTTCTTGCAGAAGACCTGGATTCAAATCCCAGCACCCACATGGCAGCTAACAACTGTCCAGTAACTCCAGTTTGAGGGGATTTGACAGTCTCTTCTGTCCTCCGCGGGCGTTGCATGACACGGGTGCACTTACCTACATGCCGGCAATACACACATACACATAAAATAAAAATAATAATTTTTTTTTAAAGTGGGAAATGAGCATTGAAGAAGGTAAAGCAGTTCTGGAAGAAAGGAGGGCTAGCAAGAGACTCGGGTGGCACAAGAGAGTAAGTGGGCAGAGGACTGATCTCAGAGTCCCAGCACCATGGGCTCCAACAGACTCCCTACAGCCCTTTTCCAAAGAGGCGAGCCCGGCTCTAACCACTCCCTCCTCTTCTGGCCTGGTTCCTGTAGACCATCAGAGCTACTGTGTTGGTTGGCTGGCTGGCAGTCATGGAGGACTGTCCCAGAGGGAGGGCAGGGCCTATAGCTAGCCTCACTGCACCTCCCCAGCCACTGCTCTCAGACAGAAGATCTGCCAGGAGAGAAGGCGACCAGTAGGCCCAGTTTTCATGGTCTGTTTTGGACACCCTACTGCTTGCGTACATACCTTAAAGAAAGGTGAAAGGAACAGATTGTTCTAACGCGGTGCCCGGAGCCTGGGTCAGTGTTGCTAAGGTTGTCTTTCAAGGTATTCCGTGACTGCCCTGAAAAGAGGAGAGCTCTTGGGAAATGTACAGTTTCATCTGCTACCTTCAGAAGATGAAAAGGCCAAAAGGTTCCCCAAGAGAAAAAGAACACAGCTCAGTCTGTAAAAGAAAGCCTGTCAACCACAGACTCTCATGAGATTTGTGATCCTTGCAGGAAAAGACCGGGGACTCATTGACTTGAAAATAACCTGGTTCCTCAGGAATGTTAGACCATCTTGAAATTCTTTGGTCCTAAAGAATCAAACACCGTCATTTGAAACCATTTATTGCTTTCCAACAGACTTCTGTACTTTTCTTGCCCCTGTAATGTTAAGATTGTTTAAGCATGTAGAGGCAGGAGTTTAGTTTCTCACCACCACCACCACCCCACACTGGCCATTCCATATTTCTTTGTGGGTTTTGGTTTGAGTTCTGTTGTTGTTTGGCTTTTGTTTTGTTGTATGGTTTTTTGTTGTTGTTTGGTAGAGGGGTTAAGATAGGGTCTTGCTGTATAGCCTTGGCTGACTTGAATTTGTAACAGTCCTACCTCTGCCTCCTAAGTGCTGGAATTACAGGTATACATCATCATGCCCAGCATCATGGTTTTTAATCCTCTTCTAGGGCCTGGGCTGGTGCAGCGATTCCGGCCAGACTTCAAGCGCAAGTTTGCAGACTTCTTTGAAGATGATACCATATCAGAATATATCTACCACTGCAATGCACAGAACCCGAGGTGAGGGTGACTCGCAGGACCAGCTCAGTGGGGATGGTTTAAAGACAAAACTTTAGCTGCAGAGTCTTATGGTTCATTGCTTCTTCCACAAAGCCTTGATTCAGGGGAACACAGGCACCAGCAGACTTTTGATCATTTCCAGAGTTTCCCAGGGATAGGTACTAGGGGAGAGAGAAGGTAATGGGATATTAAGCATGCTGTCCATTTCCCTTCCCTAGAGATAGGCAGCGGCTGAATGAGCAATGGTCTTGGGAAACATTTTAAAAGATTCTTTTTAACTGAGAAAGTGATAGAAACATTGCTGTTATTTTGGTTTGGTTTGATTTTACAGGCAAGCATTTTTTTTAAGACAAATAAAGAGAAGTCTTCGCCCATCCTCTTCCCAGATTTCCTCATTATTTTCAACCTAATGTGTCACATAACTTTGCTTCATAGAATCTCCATTCATATAGTTCCTTGGTATAGAATGTGGGTATATCTACACAATATATTTCCAGATTTTCATAGTCAATGAAAAAATATGCATTTAATTTAATTATGTACACTTTGAAATAACCTAGCACTGAGATAAAAATTCCTTTGCCTATGGGCTACAGAGATGGCTCAGTGGTGAAGAGCACTGTCTGCTCTTACAGAGGACCCTGGGTTCAGTTCCCAGTACCCACATGGCAGCTAACAACCATCCCTAACTCCAGTTCTAGGGGATCCAATGCCCTCTTCTGGCTTCTGTGGGCATTGCATGTACATGGGGCACTTACATACCTTCAGGCAAAATGCTCATACTCATAAAATAAATAGATAGATAAATAACTAAATTTTAAAACATTCCTTTACCTCTTTTAGCAGTATAGAAGGGTCCCCAGGACCTTGAGGAGTTCCTGTCTGTGGTGACTCACTTTCATAGCTAGCCCTGCAGGCTTGCTGACCTGCAATTTTGACAGCTAGAACAGAACCAGGAAAGTATCTTCTTCCCCAGCAGTGCCTTGTGAGAGGCTGATATGATAGCACCACCTTTTGAAGAACTCACCCTGAGCTACAGGAGCCACAGTCACTGCCCCACCTCTTTTCAAGCCTGTCTAAGTCACCCCTATGAGCCCAAAGCTGTCAGGATGGTGGGAATCTGCCGTCCAACAATACCGTGAGCATTAGTCTCAACGCATTGCATGTGAGCTAAGCGAACAGCAGGGCCTTGGTTAAACAGCGCTATAGAAATTCGGCTCCCCTAGCTTCCTACTCTTTGGCTCCTCCCAGTCACCATGGGCTCATTGCCAGTCTAGGTCATGCCTGAATGCCCCATGGCCCAACTGTCCTCAGAATTTTCTCCATCTATGACCTAGTTCTGTGCAGTGGCCTCCATTCTAAGCCGCTTGTCCAGGTCCTAGATGAAACAAAGATGACATCAAGTAACCAACCCTCATTCCCTCATCCCAAATACCACTCAATTTTATAACTCCAAGCCCTTTTATTATAGCTGACAAATTTATGGTGGTTCAAATCAGTCCTTTAGAAAACATGAAATATGGCCAAAGAGAAAGTGTTTGAGTGGTACCTACTTCACGTCACCTGAACTTAGGAGTTCTGTGAATTTCTTCATTCTTTTGATCATGACCTAAGGAAGTGGACATAATTCTCTCCAAACTTTAGTAAGAAAATTAAGATGTATTCTGGTTATATCACTTGCTGAGAAGACAGGGTTTGAATCATGTCTGTCAGACTCCAGAATCCATGGTGCATGGTGTGATATCTTAAGGGTGGCCTAGGCAGAATTCACCCCTGGGGTGCAAAGGAGGCCAAGAATATAACTACACAAAGAGGCAGAGCACAGAAGGGGCCTTGTCCCCAGCCTCTCCTACCTCCTGTAGAGGCTGCAGGCCAGTCCAGAAAGCTGGCTCCTGTCCCAGCCTTGCACCAACCTGAGGGAGATTAAATTGGCATTTGTTGCGTCTCCCTTTGCAGAAGCTGCTGCTTCATCAGTCTTGAAAGGCGGATCCATTTTCATTCTTTTAGTCTCTTTAGGAAGGCCTCCTTCCACTCTGGCACTTGCTCTTCCTGGTTCACCTCAAGTGAATTCTCTCTTCCTCTCCTTATCAGCTGAGCCCTGACCTGTGGCCCTGTACTCTACCACCCTCTCGTAATCCTCAGGAATTTTAAGTTAAATGCTTAATCATATGATTATTTTGATATGATTACCTCCCAAAGATGCAAGCTGCAGTGTGAGCTTCAAGAGGGCAGGCGCGTCACCTGCCTAGTTCCCATGCCCCTTCAGCCAAGTGGTAACATGAAAATATCGGTTGCATAAATAATTACTTATTCCATTCTTGGACAACTCTTAATGCTGTGGGGTTTTCACAAAGGTGCTCTGAGGCATGTCACTCGTCTCTTAACCTCACCAGTGCTTAATGAGCCAGTGCTGGCTTCAGTACAGTCTAACTCTGAAGAGCGGCAAGTTGGCATTTGTGCTGCGGTGTTTATTCTCTCTGTTGTCTCATTCTTTCGTTCTGTCAGTGGTGAAACAGCATTCAAAGCCATGATGGAGTCCTTCGGCTGGGCCCGGCGCCCCATGTTGGAGCGAATTCACTTAATTAGAAAAGATGTGCCTATCACCATGATCTATGGGGCCAACACCTGGATAGATACGAGCACGGGGGAAAAGGTGAAGCTGCAGCGGCCGGATTCCTACGTCAGAGACGTGGTAGGTTGGCACCAAGGAGTGGGAGTTGCAGTAGAAAGTGGCTGTTAAATGAATAATTAGATGATTAAGCATTTAACTTACAATTTCCTGGGAATTTTGAAAGGGTAGTGGAGAGCTACAGCCAGTCAACTGTCCTGACACATTGGAGCCGAGAAAGGCAATCAAAATCAGGATTAAAAAAAACAGACAGATAAGATGGAACAGTGGATTTGAAATGTTTACCCCTCTGTTACATAGTTGAAGTCTCTTATCTTCTGTGTAGCCCAGGGCAGCTAAAAGGCAGGTTCTGTCCGGCAGCCGGACACAAGCTGCTTTCCCAGCTCTACCTCCCCTATGGTTCCCACCCTAATCCAGAGCTGGGACTAGTAGACCAAGAAGGCAAGACTGCAATGAGCACTCTCCTTCCTACTCTGCCATTTCCCATTGAGTCCCTGGTTGTGGTTTCCTGGACAAAACAAGCAGATGACCAGTGGGGCTCAGGGGAAGGAAAAGGCACATTGGGTACCCCACCCAAAACAAGTAAAATAGGATTTTGACACATTGTCTCTCAAAGGAGTACAAGATCCAGAAAAAAGTAGAACATTGTTTCTGAGAAGAGCGGGAAGGTAACATCAAGGAAGTCTGAGGGGAGACGAGATGGTTGGGACAGCTTCCCGGTACTAGGAATAAAGGGCTGAACCACCCCTGGTGGGTCCTTTGTCCACAGGAGATTGAGGGTGCGTCCCACCACGTCTATGCCGACCAGCCACACATCTTCAATGCTGTTGTGGAAGAGATCTGTAACTCGGTTGACTGAGCTGCTCTGGCTGGAGGAAGAGGAGAAAGTCAGAGTCACTCATCGCCCTGTCTGCATAGTCAGCACCTCTGTCCCTTCCTCACCCACTAACATGTGCCAGCCAGGCAGAGTCTTGGGCCTTCCCCAAGACAGGACCGCAGAGAAAAAGATCACTTCAGTCCCATGCTGAGGGCAGGAGGCCAAATCCACAAGAGGCCTTGAACTCCCCATCCTGGGGAAGAACATAAAGGGTTGCCTAGTGCTACCCATTCTCTCCATGCCAAGTGTTACCCAGATGCTGGTTCTGAGGGGGTTGCACAGAGCCTTGTTATCACCCTGGCGGCCTTCCCTTCCTCTGGACAGAGGAGGGCTCCCAGGAGCCTTTCTAGCTGGGGAGTGTGTCTGGGAGTAGGTTCCGTCTCCATCATCCCCTCACCTCCATCTAAGGCTAGTTGAATCAGTTCCCATTTACCTAACCAAGAGCCAGTCCTAGAGCTCTGTTCACCTGCACAGCCCCTTCCATGACCTAGAAGGTCAAATCAAAAGCTCTTATTAGCAGATGAGGAAGTAGATCAGGGGAGGATGTGGTAACACAGCTCTGTGAGAGGATTCCAACAGAACTAAGTCTAGGTCCCAGGTCTGTTGACTTCCAGCACATGTTGCAAACTTCATTCACTAAGGTTTGATGCAGGCACGAGTGCCGTGGGGCTGGTCCAAGTTACTATCTGGATTTAAGCCTAACCTTGCCCCAGATTCTAGCCCTGTTAAACAGATGTACAATTATCTTGCCCTGTGTCTCAATCCTGGCTGCCCAAGCCGGGCACCCACGTTCCTTTCCCCATCTTCTACCCACTTCAAGGCCTCTGAGCCTCTTCTGTGCCTTGGGCCCTAAAGCCCCACATGTTGTATAGAGCAAAGGTAGCTCCTGGCGAAGATGGGGAAAGGCCCTTCAGTGCCAGAGTCATGTCTGGATTCACCAAGCCCACAAGTATCTGCAGCATTTTCTATGTGGCTCCAGAGCTAAGGTCCACTGAGAGCCCCTGCCCATGGCCCATTGGGGAACCTCAAGCCAGCCATCTCTGTCCTCATCAGCCACAGAATGCTTCTCACTGCCCGACCATCTATGTCTGCCATCTGTCACCACCGTCTCCAGCTTACCCTGCTTCAAAATTACCTGCCAGCCCCTCCCATGGGCTCACTCCGGGTACTGCTCCAAGGTTCTGGGCAATAGGCTGGGCCTGGCCCCAGAAGCATGGCAGCTCCTGCCTGCTCCTTCACTTTTATAAAGCCACCCTTCTACCAGAGTAGTGTTAATTCCTGGTGCTTTGTATTCCTGATCCAGCCGCTTGGGCTGTTTTTCTATATTAATAAAGAAATAAGTAAAAATGGCTGCTGGTGGTGATATTAATATTAATCTAACAAGAGCACTGACTGACAGCCTTACTGAGTCCATGTGGTACCCAAGAAAGAGAATGGAGCCTAAGAGGTGCCTTCCTCCATGCCACTCCCTTCCTCAAGTAGTTTATCTTCAGAGCCCAGGCCAGCATGGACCACCTCCAACAGCCTACTCACAATGGAAGACAAATTAGGCCAGAGCACAGGGGGGTTAAACCCTAGACCATGGGAGAATTAGGCAGAGCTGTGCTCCCCTCTCCCCAGTCAGTACCCTGTCTACCTAGAACAGTGGCCTTCACAACCACTGCTCCCCTAAGTCCTTCTCAACCTCTGGATCTCAGCTCAGGTATTCCTTATACAGGCAAGCCTGTCCTGACCCCCGAGACTAGAAGTCCCCATTCTGTGTCTCCATGGCACATTCAACTGCCGTCTTGTAAAACTCTCACTTTGTGCTGGAGATAAGGTTCAGCAGTGAAAAGTGCTTGCTTCCTCTTCCAGAGGACCCAGATTTGGTTCACAGTATCCTTGTAACTGACACCTCTGGCTTCTGTGAGCACCTGCACTCATGAACACACACATACAATACCCACAATTGAAAATAAAATCTCAAGGCTAGAGAGATGACTCAGAGGTTAAAAGTACTTAGTGTTCTTGCAGAGGACCCTGTTTCCGTTCTTAGCAGCCACATCAGGCAGCCCACAACCACCAGTAGCTCCAGTTTCAGAGGATCCAGTCCTCTGGCCTCTGAGGGTACCTCTACACACAGTGCATATAAACTCACACAGGTATACATTCATAATTTTTTAAAATTTTAAATAAAACACATTAAAAAAATAACTTGCCTAGGCATAGTGGCACATGCCTTTAATCCCAGCTTTCAGGAGGCAAAGGCAGGTGGATATCTGTGAAATTGTGGCCAGCCTGGTCTACATAGTAAATTCCAGGCCAGCTGGGATTTCATGGAAACCACCTAAGTCCTAACATTATCAGCACTTGCCTATCTTTACTCCCTAGACAGAAGCTATGTAAGGATGAGTGGCACATTTAGCATATGGTTTAGGGGTAAATGTTGGTTTTGACAAAGTCAAGAGAAATGAAATATACCAAATATTCAAAAACATGTTTGTATTATTTACTTTTCTGTTGCCATGATGAAACACTAACCAAGAACAACATGAGGAGGAAAGGGTTTTTTCTTTTTTTGGGTTTTTTTGTTTTTTGTTTTTTTTTTTTTTTTGAGACAGGGTTTCCCTATAGCCACGGTTATTAAATAAATAATTTTAAAAAAAAATAAGGGTAAGATAATAGTATGATCACATACACAAATGGCCTAGTATTATAATACCTGTGACTAGAAAAGACCCTTCCATGGAGTCATGTGGGTGTGTAGGGTGATGTCTTTTCTCCAACACAGGACTTTTTTTTTTGTTTTTTTTTTTTTTTGAGACAGGGTTTCCCTATAGCCACAGCTGGCCTGGTACTCACTATGTAGACCAGGCTGACCTTGAACTCACAGAGATCCGCCTGCCTCTGCCTCCCGTTTGCTGGGACTAAAGGCATGTGCCGTGGAGGAATGCTGCTTACTGGCTTGCTTCCCCAGTTCATGCTCAACCAGCTTGCTTGCTTGCTTGTTTGTTTGTTTGTGATAGGGTCTCCCTGTAGCCCCAGCTGGCCTGTAACCTGGTATGTAAACCAGGCCGGCTTCAGTCTCATAGAGATCCACCTACGTCTGCCTCCCAAATGCCACCATGCCCTACTACAGCCTGCTTTCTTAACCCAACCCAGGCCCACCTACCCAGAGGTAACACAACCTACAATAATAGGATGTACCCTCCTGCATCAATTAGCAATTTTAAAAATGCCTCAGGGCTCCATAGGCCAGTCTGACGGAGAAAATTACTCCGTTGAGGTTCCCTCTTCCCAAGTATGTCTAGTTGGTTTCAAGTTGATAAAAAACCAGCACAATGTTCAAGTCATCACCAACAGTGCCTACACTGTGCTGGCTAGCTCAGAGGCAGCCCAGAAGTCCAGTTCTAAAACACACATGAATAATACATGATGAAGTAGGTGAAGACATGAACAGACACAGTGCCTTCTGGGGTGATTACAAAGCCCTGACCTGTCCCAGTACCCTGTCTTCATTGAAGGTTGCTCCGTAGAGGACGGATGCTTTAGTGCTTACTGCATACATGCCAAGGATGAGGACTATAAATGAAAAAATATGGTCCCTGCCTTTATGAGACATTCCAGTCTCCTTGGAGAGACACACTTAATAAATGATTAAGCAAATTAATGAAAACCTACAGCTGGTAAGTATAGCTTCGGGGGGTGGGGGGCCTGCTGCAGAAACAATGGCAGCTGAGTGGTTTGGATGGAAATGTCCCCCATAGGCTTCAAGTATTTGGATATTTTGTCCCCAGTTGGTGCTGTTTGGGGAGGCTTTAGAACATATGGCCATACCGGAAGAAGCACATCACTGGGGATGGGCTTTGAGAGTTCTAAGCCTTGCTAGATTTCTAGTAGCTGTCTGCTTCCTGTGCCTGCTTAAAGACGTGAGCCCTTAGCCTTTTGTTCCTACTCTGGCCACCCATGCCACCATGCCCCCCTGCCATGACATGCTCTGATCCCTCTGGAACCTGGAACTGTAAGCTCAACTAAACTCTTCTTTCTATAAGTTCCCTTGGCCATGGTCTTTTTATCACAGCAACAGAAAGGTAAAGAGCAGGAGGGCAGAGGAGGGACAGTGTTAGAGGGAAAGCCCCTTAGACTAGCTCTGAGATGCATCTTGGGAGGTTGGCAGGAATGTGCTCACAAAGATCCTCTGGCTCTGCAAAGAATATGTTCATTCTTTTTTTTAAAAAAACAATGTGTGTATATGTCCACACGTGCACACGTGTCCATGTATGTATGGTGTGGAAGAGGGTGTGAGTGACATGGCACATGTGGAAGTCAGAGGACAACTTTGTAGAACAGGTTCTCTCCTTCCTCCTTTATGTGGGTTCCAAGTGTGATGGTGCCTCATTAATAAGAATGTCACTCTTGAAGCACTTTAACCAAGGGTGGGCCCAATCTTGTTCTATGGTGTTCTGAGTCCTCTCACAACTGAACTCTGTTCTGTTCTATTCGTTATCTACTTTACTACTGTCTAACACAAGACTCCTCTCTTAATTACTGAACAGCATGTCAAGCATGGTATGAGAAAGGCATTAACAATCTTTGATAACAGTATTACAAAGGAAGTTGTTTTCCTGACCCTAGTGACAGAAGAGCACACAAAGCCACAAACAAATGTCAGTAATCTATGTACCCATGTTGCTTGCAATATTTGTCACTGTTGTTTTCAATGTTGTCACTATCACATCTCACACACACACATACATTGTTCTGAGTCGGGGCATAATTGGGTCTCAAGTAGGGAACATGGTATAAGATTAAAGCTATGCATTCAGCTTAGCTTATAAGCGTTAATTGCATCAGAATTCCAAATCATTATAGGACTGGTTACATTCTTTCTTAGAAGGAGTGCATAGTGATAAATGTTCTCCAAACATATGATTAATTTGGTTTACATGGTTATGTAAAATTTCAGTGTGTAAAGTCTTGTTACAAGAAGTTTTTCCCATTAAACTCATCCCCACATCTGAAGCTCAAACTCAGATCATCAGGCTTGCAGTAGCAAGCACTTCTACCCATTGAGCCATCTTGCAGGCCCAAGAACATGTACATTCTTAAAAGCACAGGGGGTGAGGTGGGGTAGCAAGATAGCTCCTGTGGATAAAGGTGTCTCCTACCAAGCATAATAGTGACCTAAGTTCCATCTCCAAACTGAGTTCAGTTCCCTGGAACCCACGTGGTAAAAGGAGAGAACAGGCTCCCACAAGCTGTCCTCTAACCTCCATATGTGTGCCATGGCATGTGTCCTCACATACACAAACACACATGCACATGCACACACACACACACACACACAGAGTCAATTAATATAAAAAATTATAAATAAAAAAAACTGGAAGAAAGTGAGTAAGAATCTGGGAGGGTGGGGGTATGAGAGTCACAGAGTTTGAATCGCCACTCTGGCCATTCTGTGGTGCAACCTGGAGGGGGAGACTACTGCAGTGATCCAGGCCAGAGATGACAGCAGTTTGGACTTAACTAGTGTTTGATGGAATGTGGAAGAGAAAAAGATGCATGAGATGTTTGAGAGGTGAAACTAAAATGACTTAATGTTGACACCCAAGTGGCTGTGCCATCCTCCTGAAGTCCATTGATGCGGTGTAGTTACCAAGCCTGTTCACTTAAAGCACTATGGAGTTATCTTTCACATACAAATTCCTGCTCTGTCCCCAGAGTCTGAGTTAGTAAACCTGGATGCAGCTGCCTATGAAATCTATGTGTAAATGCATTCCCTAGGAAATTATGATGTCCCAGGTTTACAGGCACTGGTCTCAGGGACTCTGTCTTTTGACCCAGAAAGTCCTGCACAGAAGTAGGGTCCATTCTTCCCAGTCCATCCTGATTGCCCCAGAATCTCATCTCTTCAAAAATAGGCTGCACAACACATGAATCTGACTTCCCCACACTCCTTAGGAACAAAGGCAAGAATCTGCAGAAGGTTACTCAGACTGCCCTGTTCTCACTACTGGGTCTGCGAGCATGCCAACACACACACACACACACACACACACACACACACACCATCTGATAGGCATTCCTAATGTTCCCAGGACTGGAACTAGGAAATCACTATGAACATAACACCTAGTTGGCACCATTTTTGATGGGCTCTAAGGACTTACAGTGCCATAAACTCAGGCTTCTAAGACACCTACCAGTTTAAATGGAGGGATTCCACAGGTAAACATAACATGCCATGATTCAAGATACAGGAGATGTCAGAACTTCCAGGAAATACGTTCAAGTTTAACATCTTCAAGGTAGACCAAAATCAAGTCTCTCTTCATTACCAAAAAAAGGGTAAAATCCCAATGAATACCTCTCTTTTCTCTGATACATCATTTTATTATAAGACCACAACTGTAGGTACAGTTCATAACGCAGAGAAAATAGTCCTTAGCTGACACCATAGTGTCCAATGAATGGTACGGTGTTACTTTACTCATCATGTGACCTTTTGATCCATACGAGTCCTCCTTGGATGGTATATCAGTTACTTTTCTCATTGCTCTGACAAAACCCTGACAAAAGCAACTCAAGGAAAGAATGGTTTCTTTTGGCTCACGGTCTAAGTACATCATGGTGGGGAGACATGTCAGCAGGAATGTGAAGCTGCTGGTCACGTTGCATCCACAGTCAGGAAGCAGAGATGAAAGCTGCTTTCCATTCAGCTTTGGACCCCAGTTCATGAACTGGGACTGCCCACATTCAGAGTGGGTCTTCCTACCTCAGTTAAACCTTCACAAACACACCTAGATATTTGTCTCCTCGGTTATTCTAAATCCAGTCAAGTTGACAATGAAGATTGGCCATCACAGATGAGGTTGACAAGGTCCTTTCTCTCATCACGTCCTCTTCTGTCTTTCCTAAGGGTCCTGGTCTATCTTACAGAAATAAGCAGGACACGAGAGTTTAGGGATGAGTTGCAACCCAGTCCTGGTAAAATATCTTAATATAAGCCACCTCTTCTCTTGTTAATTATTTTTAGTTTTTATTTCTTGAAACAAGAGTCTCACAATGTAGCCCAGGCTGGTCTGGGACTTACTGTGTATTTCAGACTGAATTAGAGGTGAGATCCTGGTGAGGGGGCAGGGGGCATGCCTTTAATTCCAGCATTTGGGAGGGGCAGAGGCTGTAGGATCTCTGTAAGATCAAGGCCAGCCTGGTCTACACAGCAAGTTCCAGGCCAGTTGGTGCTTCAGGGAGACGCTGTCTCAAAAAAAAAAAAAAGGGTGGGGGGGATGACTCAGTGGTTAAGAGCACTGACTGCTCTTGAGAGGACCCAGGTTCAATTCCCAGCACCCACATGGCAGTTAACAACTTTCTATAACTCCAGTTCCAAGGGATCCAATGCTCTCCTCTGACCTCCACCAGCACTGCACGACACAGGTACACTTACCTACAGGCAAGGAATGCACTCATACACATAAAATAAAAATAATAAATAAATGAAAAGGAAATTGAGAACCTGCTGTTTCATCCCTCAAGTGTTGGGATTCCATGTATGCCCCATGTTGCTAAGATTCCTTGGGATGGGAAGCTGGAAACAACATCCACCCCCTCCTCTCTTGGTCCCAACAGACAAAAGTATGATTACACCAAAATGCACTCGAGGAAATCAGTGAGTTTATTGGGGTTACTTACAGAGCAATGGGTGAGGGTTTAGTTACAGAAGCATTGGTGCTCCCCACCTAAGGCCACACTGAAAGTCTTCACCCATGTATAGATAGTGGCTTCCTGTGGTCACATAAAATGGCAAGAGAGACCCTCCCCTGCTTCCCCAGCCTATATACCCAAGGCTGTTGAATTGTTATCAACATCAATTTCAAAGATTTTTCCTCTTATGTTTTTAATTAATATTAGTAAAGTACTGAAGTCTGATAAGTAATGCATCACAGAAGATCAGAATAGCAAAGGGACTTGAATTTTACTGTAGAAAGATCAACGGATTGATAATGTCTATAGACTGAAGAATGGTCATAGGAGGATGACATTGTGCAGAGGAAACAACTCTATTCAAGAATTTAAGAAATACACTTGCCAGAAAGGAAACCACAAAACCAAAGTGTGTTTGAATGGAGACAGAAGAAACAGTTGGACACTGTGGTGTACTCCAGGAGTCCCACCCAGCCCTTGGGAGGCTGAGGTGAAAAGATCCTTTGAGGGCAAGAGTTCAAGACCAAAACAACAAAGAGACCACAAAACCTAGTGGTGTGACCACTGCTAAAGGCCCATGCTCCTGCAATTCATATGCTAAAAAGGAAACAGCAAGTGCTTTTGGACAAACTGCCTCCAGCTAGAACTGACACTTTTACTTACTACAGTGTTAAAGAAAGCATGGGACACAGCTCTTGTAGATTTCAGAAAGATTTCAAGATGTCTCAAGGAAAATTACCCAAGGGCAGGGCATTCTTTTTATAAATTTTATCTGTTGTTATTGTTGTTACGGAAAAACCAGAGACCAACAGCCGAAGTCAGGTGAGCAGAGGAAGTTTAATTTGACACTAATGGGACTGATCCCAGGAATAAAAGGAGTCAGATCCCTGTTCAAGTTTTGGAGGGTTTTTGTACTCATGAGGAATGCAAGCAAAAGGTACATAGCATATACACGGTACTTAAGTAAGATAACATAGGGTTGCAAATGTAATAGAAATGCAAAGTTTACAGGAACATGATAGCTTTGGAAAACAAAGACTTCTGGATAACCTCAGGGAAGATTCCTGTTCACGTCCCCATTTCTATCTCCAGGCTTTCCCTGCTCCCAAGTTCCTATTACCATCACATGCAAAAGCTTTTTACATCTGACTTGCTCATCTATGTCCATAATATCCCCTCCTCTTCACTGACATAATCCCTATGTTATTAAAGAGGAACTTTATACTATTTTTGACAAATTACCTGGCATGTGATGGCCTCTGCTTGTTTTTGATAAATTTAGTGAGTTTATTATCCAAGATTTTAACAGGAAAGCTGATAGAACCATCACTACTGGTTCTGTTAGGCTAGCCAAGGACCCGAAGTTTTCCAGGTATTTTTTAGAAAGACTCATTTCCCTCTGTTTAGGCTTTATTCGCTCTAGTAGCTGTCTTGTATTTTTCTGACTAGGCCAAATTGATTTGCATGCCTGGATCGATTTGCATAAAAACAGTAAGAATACTTTCTTTTTTTTATGATTCTGGCATTTCTTTTTGCAAAGATAAGTTTACTGGCAGATCTAAGGAAATTTCCAGCTCCCAGTTCAGAAAGAAACTGGTCATTTTCTTTTGGGGTTTGGGATCTTTACTTTAAAACTGTCTAATTTTTACTTTTTTTTTTTTTTTCCTCTGAAGAAATAATCCAATTTGCCTGTGGGGAATTAGAACGCAGACTGCTCTGGCTTCTTCCATGCTGAACAAGGATGTAGGGTGTGGTGTGGCAAATGGAATATCCCTTCAGTGGGTCTACCTGAAAGACCCAAAAGTATAGCTATAGAGAGAAAAAGAAAGCCCTTGACTGGTGCCTGTGAAGGAGAAGTAAAGGCAAGAGTAGTTAGGCATAAATTACAGCAGGGAACCAGAAGTCAAAACAGGGTGAATTTTAAATGTCTAAAGTCCATTAGAATTTGTTGATGAAGGCTTCCAAAAGTATCCATTTATTGGGTTTTTCCTTATTTTTCATTTGGCCTTGACAGCTGGACTCAGGATCTGCTTCTCAGGCATTATGATAGCTGTTGGAGTGGCTAGTGTCACACTGAATTTCCTCTTACATGTCTTCTAGACATGGAAAGAGAAAAAATTTAACCATCATTTGATTTTGATAAGAACAATAAATGGATTTGGACTTTTGGGCTGCAGGTGGCACAAAAATCCTTGTGGGAATTTTTCTAAATATCTCATATGAAGTTTTAAGCCTAATGTCTATGAAGGATAATTTCTCAGGCTTTAAAGAAATATACTGATTACTTTAATCCTTGGTTATACTTTCCTTTTTGGTGTTTAAGATCATACAGTTGGCCCAAATAAACCAATTTACTTTTACCCTAAAGTCAATTGAGGATCTGGTCCTTAGGGGTCACATGGGCTTGGGAGGAGCCCCTGGCACCTTAGACCTTTCTTTCACCAGTTCCATCTACCTGAAGAAAAGTCGAGGTCCTGCCCGACCAGGACTTCACTTGAAGCATGTTGCCTCTGTGTTGACCCTTCTCTTTGTGTTGTACCTCATCCACTGGACCCCAAAAAGACCACCGAGGACCCAACACACCAAAATGCAAAAGCAAAGGTTTATGGTTTATTCGGGCTTAAGCTCAGTCTCTCAGACCTCACCAACTCAACGGATCCGTGCTCAGAGCCCAGAGTAAGGGAGAGTGGGGCCTTTTATAGGTTTTAGAGAAAGAGAGGAGGGGGATACCGAAGATACATTTTGGTTGGTTCAAGGAGTCCGCGCACGCCAACATAATTTTAAACCAATTGGATGTATAAGATGCAGCCCTGGAAGTTTCTTATTGGTAGGTGCTATTCTCAGGGCTGTGGAATGTGCTGACTCTTACCTGTGGGGCCAGGAGTCTCTGTTTTACCTTATAGGGCAGTTTTCATGCCTGGGCTTGCTTAATCTATAGTTTCCTGGAAGGTGGGGGGAATAGCAGGCGGGGGTCAGGGCATGCCAGGACATGTCTAGGCATGTCTAAAGCAGCAGCCAAGCATTTTACAGAAGCTAAAAGAGCAATTAGTGGGGGTCTGGAGGGATTGGGGGGCAGCGGGTGAATGAAGAGGGTCTTAGGGTCCTACATTTGCAGACCGGACATTGGTTTGAGTCCCTCTGGTAGGGTCTCCATGTCCTCCCTGAACAAGAGGGCAGGTGACTCATCACAGCTACTGGATATATTCATAGTCCCCTGGGACACTGTCGACCTTCCAGGGCAAGGAACAAAACTGTCCAGATTAGTATGGGCTTTTAAGTATGGTTATTTGTGGGAGACAGACTTGAGCCTAGGGTGAAAGTCGTATTGACAGCCATACAGCGGGCCTGAGGCAACAGCCCAACTGCTGGAGCCACAAGGAATGCCTTGTGACATTTGCTCCCATTGGCAGATCATAAGACTGATGCCTAGAGCTCGCCACTCCCTAATCACCACCCTTGGATACCTCACCTTTAAACTACTTACTGTACTGTGCACCACCCTTGGATACCTCACCTTTAAACTACTTGCTGTGCTGTGATTGGACCACTACCCCTATATAAGCTTGTGCCTTCCTGCAATAAACCAGATCTGCGTCACTGAACCTGGTCTCCTGTGTCGGAATGCGGCTCCGCTGACACAGTCTCCTCACCAGCCCTGGGGTCTGGACCAGACGACTGATCAGGGAAACTAAGAGAGCAGGAGAGTGGCCATAGCCGGAGGAGAGCAGCCACTTGACGACCACAGTTATTAACCATCCAAGAAGGTCAGTTGCACCAGCCCTGGTACCTTTAATTATTGTGTAATATATAGAAAAAGCATGAACAAAACCCAAACATTCTAAAATAAACATTGACTGGAAAAGATTTACCATCACAGGTCAACTAGGCATGGCCCAGGAAAGGGACCTTAAACTGTTTTCTTCTAGATTGCATACATCTAATTCAAGGAGGTAGACCTAGTTTTTCTTGAGCCAAATCATTCTTGTTATGGGCAAAAGAAAGTGCCAAAAGCAACATTTGCATAATACAGAGAAACATAAAAGACATTTATCTAATACAGAGAAATATAAAAGACATTTACCTAATACAGAGAAACATAAAAGACATCTTTTAGCCGGGCGTGGTGGCGCACACCTTTAATCCCAGCACTCGAGGCAGATGGATCCTCTGTGAGTTCAAGGCCAGCCTGCTCTACAGAGTGAGTTCCAGGACAGCTGGAGCTACAGGGAGACCCTGTCTCAAAAAGACCAAAAAAAAAAAGATCTTTTAGTAGCCGTAAGTCACCCAATACTTGTGTGCATCCATTTAATCCAAATGTACATCCCAGTGTGCAGTACAAGCCAGTAGTGGGCTGAAATTAACAACTCTGTATCTCGATAAACCTGTTCAGACCTTTAATAAGTTTGCTTAAAATGGATTTCATTATCCCTTCTAGTCTGGAAATACCCTGTCACTTTAATCTTTATATATAAATCTTTACTACTATAGTCCTTTTTTTTTTTTAAAAAATAAACCAAGAACTTTTTTTTTTAAATTTTTGCTTTATGTGTATGGGTGTATAGACTGCGTGGATGTGAGTTCACCTGTGTCGTGCAATGCCGCGGAGGTCAGTGGAGGTCAGAAGAGGGTTTCGGATTCCCCTGGAACTGGAGTTAAGAACGGTTCTTAGCCGCCATGTGGGTGCTGGGAATCGAACCTGGGTCTTCTGCAAGAGCAGTCAGTGGTCTTAACCGCTGAGCTATCTCTCCAGCCCCGTACTATAGTCCTTTTTAAACTCAGGAGACCATTTGCAATTAGGGCAGAATTACATAAGCTAGCTGGGAAGAATGACTGGATTCTCAGATGAGGGTCTAATGACCCTGCTTATCTCCCCTTTAATGAAGAACTACAACTGTCAACAAGCCCAACTGTGATGAACTTTTGTAAGCGGGCACAGCTGAAATCATGAAGATGGTAGTTCTTTAACTTAGAAGAGTTCAGTGCCACAGCATCTTATTAAAAGAACATGGAGTCTGAATTACACATATAAGATAATACAGTGAGTTACTATTACCCATGTACACACTGTGCTTTAAGTTCCCAGGTAGACCTTACAGAAGACACAAAACCATTAAAATCTTTTACTTCGTGTAGTTCAGAGTGGTCTATCAAAGAAGGTGTATCTACACAAGGTAAAGAGAAGCAGCTGACACCCAACCTCCAGCATAACCACTTGAGGAAAACTGTGCTATAGCCCTGCTTAGACTTTAATAAACCCTTTTAATAATACTTATAAACAAATTTACCAAGCAGTTAATATTTTACCTCATATATATAGATGAACAATTATCTTAAATATATTAATATAATGTATAAATTTTACGATGTCCTTGTAAGCCTTGAAGCAGGTTTTAATGACTAAGCCTCCTTTAAACGTTTAGAGATGTTATACATAGACTTGGAAAATGTTTATTCTATATAAAACACACCTAAACACAGAGATAAATTGCACCCTGAAGTAGAAGTGATCATTTCTAAAAATTAATTTATATTCTTACGCCCATGTTGTAATTAAATAATTTCAGTTTACATGAGAACTTACTAACAAGTCAATCTGATATTTAGTAGATTATTCTTTAATAATGGTTCCCTTAGTATTAAACATAAGTCTACACATTCACAACAGTCTCATACAATACTGTGGTTAGACACAATGTCACAACAAACCAGTTTCAAAACCAAGACCAATTACCTTGATGAAATTCGGATCAGAATAAAATGTAACTCTAAAATTTAAAACTAATATTTAAATCTTTCATGGTTTACACAGTACAAGTGTATGTATATAAAGGAAACTTTTTTAAAGCAATTTTTAAAAAATATTTTATTTATTACTTTTATTTTATGTTTATGAGTGTATTGCAGTCATGCAGTGCTGAGGAGGTCAGAAGAGGGCTTCGGATTTCCCTGGAACTGGAGTTAAGGATGGTTCATAGCTGCCATGTGGGTGCTGGGAATCAAACCCGGGTCCTCTGCAAGAGCAGTCAGTGCTCTTAACCACTGAGCCATCTCTCCAGCCCCTATAAAGGAAATTTTAAAGACAACAGCACTTCACACACACACACACACACACACACACACACACACATACACACATATATACATCCACACATATATGTATATGAGAATCTCATCTCAGAAATGGCTGTGCTGACAGAACCATACACATTGATGCTAGTCACAAAGGCTTTCACTTGAAGAAAGCATTTTCAGAAATATTATTTACATTTTAATACGGTAAATATTTCTAACTGGGTTTCAGACTCAACAAGTGATGGAAAACAGAATTATACATTTCATTTGCACTCAAAGCTAACCATAGCTGGAAGTTACAGTATGATTAAAACAAGCTAATGTTTAAACAGTTTTCATTAAAGAAAATTCCATTAAAGGACAGGGTAAAGAATGGGATGGTAAGAAGTATTTAGTCTTAATAAAGCAATACAGAATCCAATCCTTTTAAGATTGACAATACCAAAGGCATAGAGTATAAGAAAACAGTTTCCATGAGTCTGGTTCAATCGCAGCTGTCTAGTTAACTCTTTCCCATAGTAGCTGCAGGAACTTAGAATGAGAGGTGAGAGCACAAGAGCATAGCACACAGGGTCAGAGGAGCCTGCAAGCCAAGTCTGTGGGTCTGCCGGGTCTGTGACAGCAACAGCTCAGGCTCAGGGTGGTGTTTTGCTTCCTATGAGGAAGAAGGGAGGGGGAAAGACTGTGAAGGAAACAAACCCAAAATCATATCACTGCCCAGCATCTAAGAAGACACACCGTAGCGAACAGTTGTGAGTTCTCAGAGATGCCTAGAGATTCTTCAGCGTATGCATAAGAGTACATGGTAATTTTTACAAGATAAACATAATAACGTCTATAAGTAGTTATTCTGTACACATTATTGTTGTCTCATTTTGTCCCAGGCTGTTCTGGAGGCAAGAGACTGGCTCAGGCCATCTTGGAGATCAGTTCTCACAAGGTACCCCAGAAGAAGCCGTGTGCTACTAGGTCTAACCCAGGTGTTTTCTAGCCAGAGAAACAAAAGCACTGCTGCCACGTGGCCATCTCCAGGAGCCTGAGGGAGCTCTTCCAGGTATCAGAGACCTCCATTCAAGCCAAACTAAGATTCCTGGTTTCAATTACCGATAGGAGTTTTAGGAATAGCTAATATAAAGGCAGTTCAATGCAGACTTAAACATCACATCTAAGCCAGCAGTTTCCAGGGACAAAATGTGCCCCTCTCCCAAACAGGCTACATCTACCTCCATACAGAGTCGCACTGCAGGAAACAGAGGACAAAGGACAAGGCCAAAAGGATGAGATGGGAAGACCAGTCCTAGAATTCATCTCCAGCTCTGAAGATGAATTATCATATTAAATCAAACCTATTACCAACTGGAGTTCAATTTTCTCAAACCATTTTCAGGCCTTTAGAGGTCGGACAGCAACACAAACGAGACCGAGAATGTCAAAACCAAAGTACTTCCAAAGCGAGCAACCCAAAGAGATACCTTAAAACAAACACTGTGAAAGCAAATCCAAACCAAAAGGTATGTAACAAATAAGGTCCTTAAACAACCAGCTCAAATACTGTTTTTTTGGTCTTTTTGAGACTGGGTCTCCCTGCAGCCCCAGCTGGCCTGGAACTCTCTATGTAGACCAGGCTGGCCTTGAACTTACAGAGATCTGCCTGCCTCTGCCTCCTGAGTACTGGGATTAAAGGCCTGCACCAGATTCTGTTTTGTATAAACGAGTAGCACTAAAATAAAAGTTTTGTGAAACACTTAATAGACCTATAGACATTGTCCAATAAATTTAAAGATGTTTAGGATAAGACCTTTGAATGTACTATCAAAATATCCACATTCATAAATCTGCATGTGTATTTTAATTAGGCATGCCAAAATAAAGCAAAAATAAAACCAATAATTTTGTGCACAGCAAACGTATGAAAAGAATAATTGTGGTGGCCAGTTTGTTTTGACGGAAACATATGAAGACAATGATCACAGACGCACATGACAACACATGAGATCTCAACACATGAGACATACATGACATAATTACATGAAATCTCAAACAACACATGGAAAATGATTATCATAGACACATAATTCCATGAAAACTAGATATACCCAAAACACAAAAAACAGGGAGTCTGATTTGGATAGTCCTTTACATGTAGGCACTCATTTTTTAAAATTTAGATCAAAGAATACTTCTCCATAACCTCCACATAGCTATGGGGCAGTTCTCCCGCCTCTTCTGGTAAGTGTGAGGCTAGGTTTTAGGGTTCAGGTAGCCCCCCATCTGGACTCTGGGAGTCTTACCCAGCTTGACCTGATATCAAGTCACTCAACTTCACAGAAAGTTTTAATTTGGAGGGTTTTATCTTAATGCCATAATTTCCTGCATAGCCTAGTTTAAAGTTGTCCAGAGTCACCTGGAGGACAGTCTGGATCTGACACTTGGACTGGGAGGAACCCATCTGAAATTTTATATGTGCCTGGGATGTATGTAGTGTGTGCACAGTAGGGGTGGAGAGTGTTAGTCTCCCTCATTCACATGCCTTCCTGGCCTGCCACCTCTCAGTGACTTAAGAGGTCTTACTTTAGGGCCACACATATAATCCCCCTGCTTGGTCATCTAAAGGTGAGTGCCCATTTAGATTACACAACCTCAGTGGAACCACAGGGTGAGGCCCAGTCAGATTCCATGGCCTTTTAGAGCTGTGGAACCATTACTTTCATCTCACATTCACATACAATCTCTCATAATTTAAGACAGTAGTTTCCTAGTTATTCCCACTAAATCCTGTTCTACCTAAAATGGGGCCAGGACCTTGGAATCATATCAAGGTTTAGTTATGGCTCAGTTTTCTGCCTGATTCCTGTTTTGCCTTAAATGGGACCAGCACCTCAGAATGACCTCAAGGTTAGGTTCTGGTCCCCATTCCTTCCTGTTTGGAAACCAGTGCCATCTTGGAATCACATTAAGACTTTATATGCAGCCTTGGGTGGGGGATCAGCCTGTGCTGGCTTCCACCCGTCTAACCTGGGGCCCATTACCTGGTCTAGACAGCCATTCTCAATCTCACTTCACCTAATGAGAGGCTCCAGTCTGGGGCTTTGCAGCTCTTTCTGGCTTCTGAGAAGGAGACCCCAAGAGGCAATGGTTTGGAGGTATGCACTTCTCTGTTCCAGGGGCCAAGAGGGGGTTGCAGGGTCCAGGAGTGGCAGCCTGTATTACCAACAAGGGTGTGGTGACTAGTTCTCACTGGGGCGTCCAGAAATGTTACAGTAAAATAGAGACCGACACTGAAATCAGGTGAGGAGAGGGTGTTTAATTTGACGCTAACAGTACTGACCCCATGAATAAAAGAAGTCAGACCCCTTGTTCAAGTTTTGGAGGGTTTTTATACTCATGTGAGGAATGCAAGTAAAATGTACAGAGCATATACATGGTAATTAAGTAAGATAATATAGGGCTGCAAAGGTAATAGAAATGCAAAGTTTACAGGAATGTGATAGCTTTGGAAAACAAAGACTTCTATCCTTCTGGATAACCTCAGGGAAGATTCCTGTTCATTTCCCCATTTCTATCTCCAGGCTTTCCCTGCTCCAGAGTTCTTATTACCATCACATGGCAAAAGCTTTTAGCGTCTGACTTGCTTTTCTATTTCCATAATACTGTATGTGTGCACATGTGCACATGATGTGTGTGCATGTGGCGATCAGAGGACAACTTTGTGGTTTTGGTTCTCTCTTTCCTAATTCACATAGGTTCTGGGGATGGAACTCAGATTGTCGTTTTTGCATGGGAAACACCTTTACCTGCTGAGCCATCTTGCTGGTACACACAGGGCATTCATAAACATGAAGTTCCAAGGGGATCTACAGAGGAAGAAGTAGAGTCTTCACCAATCAGAAAACAGCTACATGGGTTATTTTCTGTTGGGCTCAAACTAAGGACAGAGATGAACATGAAATCTCTCACATTAAAAAAAAATGAATAAAACTGACAAAAAACAGAGGCAGCTCATGTAAAAGTGAAACTAAAATGGAGGTTTCAGTGGGCGGGGGGTTCAGTTTATATATACGGGAATTAAACTGAGCCAAATGCTAATGTGATGTTAGGTTCTGCTTCCTACATTCATCAGGGAGCCCGGTAATCTGAGTGCTGAGCTCAAAAGAATAAATGTTCAAAAGAACACTTTTCCTTTTTAACATAAAAAAATATTTTCAATAGAAAAGTAAAAAATAAGAAAAGGCTAAGAATGTGACTCAGTGGTAGATTGCCTAGCATTCATGAGGCCCTGAATATAATCTCTAACACTGAAAAAGAAAAAAAAATTAAACATTCATAATCACTCTACCTAGAAATAACCACATTTGTGCCAGAATGAAAACATATTAAGAAAGTGCTCTCATTTTTTTTTCACTTTTTAAATACTTTTATTACTTTTTGAGAATTCCATCTACAGCCATATCACTCTGAACATGCCTGATCTTGTCTGATCTCAGAAGCTTAGCAGGGTCTCGCCTGGTTAGTACTTAAATAGGAGAATTTCACACACTGTGGTTTGATCCACTCCTTCTAGATCCATGGTTCCTTCCCGACCCTCCCAACTTTGTGTCCTCATTTTCCTCTTTAAAACCATCAAGTCCAGTTTGTGCTATCTATATACTTGGCTGTGTGGCCATCCTGGACCATGGTTGACCTACCAGGGACCACACTCTTAAAGAAGACTGACTCCTCGTCTCCCAGCAGCTATCTGTTGTCAACAGCTCCAGGGGTGGGCTCTCATGCTGACATCCCACCTCCAGGTTGGGATTTTGTCTGATTTGAACTTGCACAGGTCTTGTGCACACAGTCACAAGCACTATGAGTTCATATGTGCAACTGCCCTGTTGTATCCAGAAAGCACTGTTTCCTCATAGTCATCCACTCCCTCTGGCCTTTACAATCTTTCCACTCCTCTTCCAAGATGATCCCTGAGCCTTGGGAGGACAGGGTATGATGTAGCTCTCCCATTTAGAGCTGAGTACTCCACAGGCTCCTATTCTCTGACATTGACCAGTTGTGGGTCTCTGTGTTGTCATTTACTACAAAAAGAAGTCTCTCTGATGAGGTTTGAGAGATATACTAATCTACAGGTATAACAATAAGTCATTAGAAGATAGTTAAATCCTATGTCCACTTGGCAGGATAATGTTAGCAAGTTCTCCTCTAGGGCCTATGACCTGTCTAGCCACAAATTTTTGGCCCCAATAACAGTGCCAGGTATGAGTTCCAGCTTGTGGGGTAGGCTTTGGATCCAATCAGAAAGTGTTTGGTTACTCCCATGACATTCATGCCACTACTGAATCAGTGGGTATGTCTTGCCAGGCTTGTTGTTCTTATAGCTCACAGGGTTCACACTGGATAAAACTGCCTTTTCTCCTCTGGTAGTGTGAAGAGCACCTTCCTTCCAGCACTATGAAAGCTCTCCAGTAGAAATGAAGCTTTCCGGTCAGTATCAGCTTGATTTCTCCATGTTCTGTGACTCAGGTATGTGGTGTCTTCAGAAGATTCTGGAGGGTAACAAGAGCAATGGAAATTGTCTGCAATGTTTGGGGGTCTGTGAGAGCTCACTGCATAACAGCCACAAAAGAGTTCCTGGCACTGGGCTTTTTATTTGTTAGCCTGTGGTGTCTAGTCATCCTGCTATTGGGTAACTGCATTTATACTCTTTTATACATGTATATGTATATATTTTGGAAAGATTCTAAAGTAGTAGGTTTCCATATGACTTTTTCAACAGGCCATTAGCGTTAGTTATCCCTCCCTGTATTTCCTCCTCTATCCTGTCTTCCCGTCTCTCACCCCATTTACCCTTCCAGGTTCATTATCCCCTTTCCCTGTTCATATCACTGTGTTCTATTTCCCTCTCACCTGACACCTCCACCTCATGGCCCAATACTAATTTCCCATCTCTGGGTTTTCCAAATGAAACACACATATCTAAAGATTCAAAGCTAGCATCCACCTGAGAGAAAACGTAATGTTTGTCTTTCTAACTCTGAGTTGCCTCATTCAGAATTGCTGTTTCCAGCTCCACCCATTTGCCTGAAAGTTGTTGGAAATTTCTTTCTACATCAATCAATCAATAAGTATAGAAATCGTTATTCTTTTTTTAATTATTTATTTAATAACCACATACTTAGAAGCAGCATTGCATTACATCAGCATTGACATATTCAATAACAGTTTTCTGACCTAGGATGCATCTCTTTCAAAATTGGCTGTACATTTTTAGGTTTACAGTAGAATTATTAGAGCTATACAATATTGTACTCAGTATAAACCCTATAAGACATAAAAATTAATGAGGTTTTAACCTTTAAAAAAGATCTCCATTTCATTATTAAAATAGAGTTTCATACAGAAAAATTCATTTTTAATGCAATTGACATTAAGATGTTTGCATATGCATTTCTAATCTCTATATATCTGATTATTACTAGCCACATTTGGTTACTTTCTGAGCTCCTTGACATCTAAGCATAGATATAAAGTCATCAGGTAGATTTCAATGGTATTGTTTATCACCTCTACTAATTAGCATGATGTAAATTTCCATGCTTCCTCCTCAAATACAATACATTTTTTTTTAATTTCTTGATTTTTTTTTTTTTGTGTGTGTGTGAGTGTATATCACACAGAACATCCCAAACCATCTCATTCGACTATACACATTTCCCAGATGGCACCCTCCCATAGCCTCCCTCTCCCCTTAAACTCTGATATCCCTGCTACTGTCTGCTGTGTTGTGGGTGCCCCAGCCATTCCCCACTACTTGACCTTCTGGTGAATCTAGTCAGCCTATCTAGAGGTCTTTGTTTTAAGAGGGTCAGCTGTTCCTCATCTAGCAGTAATCAGTTGTCAATATTCCTTTAGATAAGATTGGGGTCTGCTGTTCATTTTCCCAGTTCTATGCTGGGTTACTATCTGGGTGTCCCTTTGGCCACCCTGGCCAACAACTCAAAAGAAGGTATCGCCTCTCTGGCATTGTTGCTTGTTATGTAGCCTTTAGCTATACATATGGACTCTTA
>NW_008343597.1:1979751-1982279 GCF_000622305.1 Nannospalax galili | reverse complement strand
CAAAGTATGTCTGTTAAACATCCAAGAAGGTTAGTTCCACCAGTCTTGTACTTTTAATTACTGTGTGCCATGTAGATAAATCTTGAGCAAAGACCAGTTGCTCTCAGATAAACTTTACCTTGACATATATTTCTCGATCTGCTATGTATAATCTGTCAGTAGGTTGTAGGAGTAATATGGTTCCCTCTGATTTTCAAAACTAGCTAGGCATTGCTTATCTCTCACATTGTCTCATCCCTCCATCGTGGTTTTCCCACTTAAGGTGCCCCCATTTCCCCCCTTTCTCCCTTACTAATACCCTTCTCCTATGGTCCTACCTCTCTTGAGCTCTTTCTTTCCCTTTATCCCCTAGATTCCTTGTATACCCTCCCCCCCCCTTAAACTAAACCAATTTTTATCCATATTTCCCATATTAACACCTGTTTCATCCTGGTCTTCTCTTTCAGGTACTTTCTTTTCCTTTACCTTCCTGGTTCCTTTCCACTATCCTGGTTCCTGTAGTTATGTCTGGATACATACTCACATATCAGGATTTGGTTCTAGGATCCACATATGAGGGAGAACATATGTCAATTTTTTTTTCTGAGTCTGTGTTACTTCACTTAGTATATAACAGTTACATCCATTTACATGCAAATTTCATGATTTCATCTTTTTTTACTGCTGAATAAAACTCCATTGTATAAATGAACCACATTTTCATCATCCACTTGTCAATTCAGGAACACTTAGGTTGCTTCCATCTCTTAGCTATTGTGAAAAGAGCAGCAATGAACATGGATGTATAAGTGTCTCTGCAATAGGATGAGTTCTTTGGTTATATGCCAAGGAGTGGTAGAACTGGGTCAAATGGTAAGTAGTGTTTTAAGTGTTCTCCACACTGCTTTCCATAGGGGTTGAACAAGTTTGCAACCCCACCAGCAGTGGATGAGTGTTCGCCTTTCCCCACATCCTCTCCAACATTTGGTATCATTTGTTCTCTTGATCTTAGCCAGTCTGACTGGGGTAAGATGAAATCTTAAACTGGTGTTAATTTGCATTTCCCTAACTATCAGTGATGTTGAATATCTTTTAAGATGTTTCATAGCCATCTTTACTTCTTCTTTTGAGAACGTTCTGTTCAGCTCCTTAGTCCCATCTTTCAATTGGGTTGCTTCTTGTTTTGGGTCTCTGTTTTTTAAGTTACTTCTTCTTTTGAAAACTTTCTGTTCAGCTCCTTAGCCCATCTTTCAATTGGGTTGCTTCTTGTCTTGATTCTCTTTTTTTTTTTGATTTCATTATATATTCTGGTTATTAAACCTCTGTTGGATGTGTCACTGGTGAAGATTTTCTCCCATTCTGTGGGTTTTCTGTTTGCTTCCTTGGTTGCCTCCTTTGATGTACAGAAGCCTTTTAGTTTAGTGAAGTCCAATTTGTTAATTCTCACCCTTGTTTCCTGAGCAATTTCCTACACCTATATCGTGTAGGTTTTTCCCAATGTTTTCTTCTCACCGTTTCAGAGTTTCAGGCTTTACATTGAGGTCTTTGAGCCATTTGGAATTGACTTTTGTGCAGGGTGAAAGATAGGTGTTAGTTTCATTCTTCTACAGGTGGGGATCCAGTTTTGCCAGCACCATATCCTGAATATGCTGTCTTTCCTCCAGTGAATATTCCTGGCCCGTTTGTCAAATATCAGATGGCTGAAATTGCATTTACTCATATTTGGGTCTTCAATTCTGTTCCATTGATCTATGGGTCTATTTTTGTGCCAGTACCATGTTGTTTTTATGACTATAGCTCTGTAATACAGCTTAAAATCTGGTATAGTAATCCCCCCAGCATTGCTCTTCGTGCTCAGGGTTGTTTTGGCTATCTGAGGTCTTTTGTGCTTCCATATGAATCTTAGGATGATTTTTTCCAATTCTGTGAAAACTGTCATGGGGATTTTGATTGGCATTGCATTGAATCAATGAATATCTTTCCATTTTCACAATATTAATGCTTCCAATCCATGAGCATGGGAGGTCCTTCCATCTTCTGATGTCTTCCTCAATCTGTTTCTTTAAAGATTTAAAATTTTCATTGTAGAGCTCTTTAATGTCTTTGGTCAGGTTTATTCCGAGATATTTTATTTTACTTTTTTGCAGCTATTGTGAAGGGGAGTGTTACCATGTACTCATTCTCTGATTGCTTGTTACTGGTATATAGAAAGGCTACAGACTTTTGTAGGTTAATTTTGTAACCTGCCACTTTACTGAACATGTTAAAAATTTCTAGGAGTTTTCGGGTGGAATTTTTGGCATCTGTTAGATGTAATATCATATCATCTGCAAAAAGGGATAATTTGATCTCTTCTTTCCAATTATAACTCCTTTAATATCCTTTTTTTGTCTTATTGCTCTTGCAAGAGTTTCAACTACTATGTTAAAGAGAAGTGGGGATAGTGGACAGTCTTGTCTGGTTCCCGATTTCAATGGGAATGCTTCCAGTTTTTCTCCATTTAGAATGATGTTGGCTGTGGGTTTGTTATATATGGCTTTAATTATGTT
>NW_008343597.1:1978669-1978933 GCF_000622305.1 Nannospalax galili | reverse complement strand
GTTTTGTTTGCTGTTGCTTTTCAAGTGTTTTGAGTTGCAACATTAAGTCATTTATTTGTGTTCTTTCCGATTTTTTGATGTAGCTACTTAGAGCTATAAACTTCCCTCTAAAGATCACTTTCAGCATGTCCAGAGGTTGTGTTGTGTTGTATTGTCCTTTCCTTTGAATTCTAGGAATTCTTTTAATTCTCTTTTAATTTCTACTTTGACCAACTCATTGTTTAGGAGTGTGTTATTCAATAGTCACAAGCTCATGTAGTGACA
>NW_008343597.1:1961601-1977186 GCF_000622305.1 Nannospalax galili | reverse complement strand
TCAGAAGTTTATCCCTATCTTCCTTCAGCTCTATGATTACCTTGTTTGTGTGTTCTTTAAATTCACTGAATTCTTTTGTCATATTCATCATCGTTCTTTTGAGTTCCATGTCCTGCATTATCTCTAGGAGGTTCTCATTGTACTCCTCTAGAGGACTATTGGTATTTGGTGGGGATGTGTTATTTGGTTTTTCGTGTTATTATTTCTTCTCTGTGATTTTGACATATGAATTTCTTTTGTAGTTTCCTATTCTTGTGTGAGACTCAAGCCTTCAACTTTAGGCCTGCTTCTTTTTGGTGAACTTTATGTGTCTTTGTGGTTTACTTTTGGGGCATGAAAAGCTGGTTCATCTAAGCTTCCAGTTCTCTCTTGATTTTATATTGGAGTAGCCAGATTGCTTTTGTCTTTAGGAGTTCCCACACAGGCCCAAGTCATATGAAGATCAGATGCTCTTAGGCTTTCTCCTAAGTTCTGGATCCCTCCAGTAAAGATTTTGGCCTCAGACATTTAGGGTTTGGACTCGCCTGAGAGCCTGGTCCAGGAAAGACTCTGGTCTAGGGCAGCTGGTGGCCCTGCAACCCAGAGATACAAAGGCAGATGGGGGCAGGAAGGGGCCCCAAGGCCTCCTGTGGACTGCACTGAGGAGCTGGGTTGGTCTGGATGCAAAGGATCAGGAAAAGGAAAGGTCAGCCCCAGCATCCAGGAAAGAGGCTGGCGGGTGGTGCAGGCCCAGGGAAGTAGAGGGAGGTGAGGGTGGGGCCAGGCCCCTGAAGCAGTGCTCCTGGGGACCAGAGAAGGCACTGAGTTGGTCTGGATGCAAAGGATCAGGAAGCAGTGGTGTTTCCCCAGGTGTCTGGGGTGCCAAGACAAGGAATGGGACAGGACCCAGGCTAGGAGGAGAGACTGGAGGAGAGGCTGGAGGGGAGATGGGAGGGTGAATGAGGCTGGGGGAATCAAGGCGAGGAGGGCACGATGGACTTACCCCAGAAAGAGAGGCCTGCATGTTGGAGGGAGGCCTGAGTGTCCTCAGAAATCGTTATTCTTGTTGTACTGTCTTCCATTATGAAGCATTGTCATTATTTACCTACCTTTTTGTTGACTTTTAAAGCCACTTCCAAATATTTTTATATTATAAACAGCATGTGTTCAACACCTGTACATTGTGTCTATTTGATTATTTGATTTCCTTCCTAGAGAAGCACAAAGACCAAGGATAGAGACAAGGCAACCTTGAACAAAATGAATATTGCTTGGAGGTATCACTACATTTGAATCCATGTTGTACTATCGAGTTATAGTCATGAAAAAAGCACAGTATTAGCCAGGTGTGGTGGCACACACCTTTAATCCCAGCACTTGGGAGGCAGAGGCAGGCAGATGTCTGTGAGTTCAAGGCCAGCCTGGTCTACATAGTGAGTTTTAGGACAGCTGGGGCTACAAGGAGACCCTGGCTCAAAAAGACAAAAAAAAAAAAAAAAAAAAAAAAAAAAAAAAGCAGCACAGTATTGGCATAAAAGCAGACACACTGATGTGGATATGGAATAGAATTCAACACCCAGATTTAGGTCCAAGGACCTACAAACCACCTGATTTTTGATGGAAAGGCAAAAAATACATATTGGAGAAAAGACAGCATATGAAATTCCTCCTGAGTGAGGTAGATCCAATCCAGAACCACAGATGGCACATGTTTTCTCTCATATGTGACTAGCTTTGAATTTTATGTATGTGTGTTTGGGTTTTTTAATATTTATTAATTTTATGTGTGTAAGTGTATTTTCTGCACATATGTAAGTGCACCCATGTCATGCAATGCCTGCAGAGGTCAGAGGATGGCATCAGATCCCTGGAACTAAATTTACAAATGGTAGTTAGCCACCACGTGGGTGCTGTGAACCAAGCCCAGGTCCTTTGCAAGAGTAGCCAGTGCTCTTAACCACTGAGTCATCTCTCCAACCCTGTTTTGGGTTTTTCTGAGGCAGAATCTCTCTTTGTACTCCAGGCTAGCGTCAAACTTACTTTGTAGCCTTGGCTGGCTTCCAACTTACTGTAATCCTTTTCCCTTAGCCTCCCAAGTGCTTGAGGTTACAGGTTTGAGCCATTACATCCAGCTTTGTAAATGGTCTCTTTTTAAAGATTTATTTTTATTATTCTTATTTATGTGTATATGTGTGTAAGTGACTGACTATCACCTGTATGGGGGTACCCTTGGAGGCCAGAAGAGGGTATCAGATCCCTAGGAGCTGGAGTTCGAGGCAGCTGTGAGCTTCCTGAAATGGGTGCTCTGCAAGAGCAGCAAGCTATCACTCCAGCCCTTTGTAAATGGTCTTAAGCCTCCAATTAAAAGATGTAGGTTTGCTGACCTTATTTTTAAAAAATAAGATCTAATAATTTGTCTGAAAGAAAATTAGTCACTGGCAAAGACACACAGATTGAGAGTGAAAGGACAGAAGTCAGTACAACAGGAAGATGGGAGTTGAAGCTACCAAGAAGTACCTGGAGCTGTATCTCATAAAATGAACTTCAAGCCCAAATCTGAACACATAAAGATCACTATACATTAGTAAAGATAATAATCCATCAACAAGACACAACAGCTTTAGTACATGCACCAAGTGCTGATACATTCAATTTCATAAGACAAACAATACTGAACACAAAGGGACAGATAAGTCCAGATAGTGTCGAGGGGGGAGACTTCACTATCCCAGTGTTACCCATGTGTAGATCATCCAGACTAAAATCATCAGTGAAAAAACTGAAACAGGTCCTTTGTCTCACAAACTCAAAGAATTGCATGGACAAAGGAGGGGTGAGTTTCTGAAAGTAGTTTTATTATAAGTGAGCACTCAAGAGAAGGGAAGCAAAGGGTTCCTGGATAGCAGTAGTAGTTCCCAAGGATAGATTGCAACCAAGGGTCCCTATCTAGGGCTTAATAAGGCATTACTGGTTTGAGGCAAGGGGGTAAATTGGTCAGTCCAGTTTTCCCACCCATGACATACACATGTTTCTGTCCAGCCCTGCGGCTGGACTGCAGTTTCAGGCATACCTTCGAGGGCCAATGAAGTATCTGATCACACATAGTTGGGGGCAACTTTGCTCATTAAGTTTCCATGTAATTATGTTAATAGCACTGAAACTAAATATTTTTGTGTAAAATAGATATTGTAAAGAATATTCTAGCATCTGTCAATTTATTTCTATACTCTTGTGTGAATTAATATTGAAATACCTAATAATGTACTTTTAAGTTTTGTAAAATATCTTTCATTTACTTAGAAATTAAAAAAATGTATGTAGAATAAAAAAAGTGTCCATGTAAAAGGAAAATAAAGCTAAAAACAAGAAATCAAAACATGAACCAGTACCCTTAATCATTTATGGTATTTCTGGCTTCTAGTCAGGACAGAACTGTGGGTAGAACCAGTGGCCTTTCCATTTCCTGCCAAGACAGGACTGGTTGTCAAAGACAAGGAGCAGAGCAAACAAAAGCTGCTCATTTTTGAGGTCCCTGCCCCCAAACTGCCTGACCAGTTTATTTCTCCTGTTTGCATCAAATTGACAGGTAACCTGCCATACGCCAAATGGATTTAATGGACATCTAGAGAACATTCACTCCAACAGCTGCAGAATACACATTCTTCCCTAAATTCCGTGGATCTTTCTCTAAAATAAATTACATTCTAGATCACAGAGGAAGACACAATAATTTTTTAAAAATCAAAATAAGCCAGGCATGGTGGCACACGCCTTTAATCCCAGCACTTGGGAGGCAGAGGCAGGTGGATCTCTGTGAGTTCAAGGCCTGGTCTCCATAGTGAGTTCCAGGACATCTGGGTCTACAGAGAAACCCTGTCTCAAAAAGACCAGTAAATAAATAAATAAATAAATAAATAAATAAATAAAATATTTAGCTCTTACCAGATGATAGTGAAATAAAACTGAAAATCAACACAAGAGAACAGAAATGCTGGGGATGTGGCTCCAGTGGTAGCGTGCCTACCTAGCACACATGAAGGCAGCACCTTTGATCCTCAGCCCACATAACCTAGGCATCATGGTGTACACCTATAATCCCAGCACTTGGGATGTGGAAGAAGAAAGATCAGAAGGTCATCCATAGCTATATAGTGAATTCAAGGCCAATCTAGAATACATGAAACCCTGTCTTTTGAAAGAAATCATTTAGGAACTAGAGAGATGGCTCAGCTGTTAGGAGCACTGGCTGCTCTCCCAGAGAATCCTGGTTTGATTCCCAGCCACTAACAACTGCCCATAACTCCAGGGTATCTGATGCCCTCTTCTGGCCTCAAAAGACATTGCCCACATATGGTTCACTTATACACATGCAGGCAAAAAATGCACATAAGAATAAATTTAAAAAAAATTTTAGGGGCTGGAGAGATGGCTCAGGGTTTAAAAGCACTAACTCTCTTACAGAGGACCCACATGGTTGCTAACAACTATATTAGTCACTTTTCTGTTGTTGTGATAGAAACATCATGACCAAGGGAACTTATAAAAGGAAGAGTTTATTTAGTGTATAGTTCCAAAGAGGCAAGAGTCCATCATGGCAGGGAGGCATGGAAGCTGAGGTGGCTGGAGGAGGAGCAGAAGTTAGGCTCTACATCTTCAAGCAGGCACAAGAAGCAAAAGAGCAACTCGAGATCTGGCAAGGCTTAAGAACGCTCTAAGACCGCACCCAATGGTGTGCTTCCTCCAGCATGGCCACACCTTCTAAGACCTCCCAAAATAGCACCACCAACTGGGGACAAAATGCCCAAATACTTGGAGCCTATGGGGGACATTCTCATTCAAGACACCACAACAACTTCCTGTCTGGTGGGAAATGTCAAACAGGATATACAGTTGTGACAGAAGCAGAAATAATAGATTAGGGGGCCTCCTGGTAAGATGGGCAGTGACCACAGAAACAGAGAACGCCCTCAAGATCATCTTTTGTGCCTTCCACCCTATTTTGACCACATTGGAAGCTGATCAACCTATGTATACCTGTAGTTTAGGGATTCAGCTACTGAAAAAGAGGGGACAACTAAACAGCCTAGAGCCAACACTGGAGGACACTACAACGCTACTCCACTCGCAAACTGGGGGCTTACGGGTCAACACACAGTGGAAGCCTGAGGTCACCCTGTTTCACTGGGAATAATATTGCTGACCTTGCTGTTTTCCATACCTCTAGCTGAAACAGCTCCAAACAATTAGAGCTGATCACAGAAGGTTCCCCTAGCCTTGGTCTACAGAAGTATAATGGGCCTATTTGGGAAGGCCTTCTGCTTTTGATAAGAGCCTGTGCCCTACTAAGCCCTGAGGCAATGGGTTAAACACCCTACCCACTGTCTCAAAAAGATGGAAAAAAAAAAAAAAAACCAATGCAGATGATAAAGACTAAGCCTATCCAAGGGCTAGTCAAGCCCACAGAGAAAGCTGTGTACATTTTCCCCCTGCAGGGAAGTGTGGTAGAGATAGAAACTGTTCACCTAGTCCAGGGTTATCACAGCAGCCTGGTGTGACTGAGAGGTGGGGGGTTGGGGGGTTGGGGGCGAACAGTGACAGTGGCTGCAGCCCAGAACCTTCAGACCAAATCAACTCAAATGTCAGGTATAAGCATGACCTTCTTCTCTCTTGGACCTGAGTCAGGCCAAGCAGTTTGGACTAGCCCCACTATACCTGTCAAGGGTAGAGCAATTCACAGAGGCCCCATGGAAGCCCGGATAAGGAAGCAGGATGGCTCAAGGAGAATGACTAGACTATAGATGGCTAAGGTCGTGCCTCCCACCCATGCCACTGTGCCAAATATTGATCTCTGAAGGAAACAACTGCCATAAGTGATGTAATGCTTTTAGGCTGTATTGGACCTTGCTAATAACATTCCTTAGTCTCCCTTAGCCACTGACATTTGCTTGGAATAGACAACGGAGGGCTGTCACTGCAAACAGCCACTCTCTGTAAAAAAAGTTTCAAACATAAGTGTTTTAATGCTTACCTCTGAGTGTCTTACAGATTCAGAAAAGCATCTGAAAAATTAGTAAGAAACAACAGTAAGAGTTTAAAGGAAGGTTATCTGTTAGAATCCAGACCACACTGCTGCCCAGGGCACATAGCCAGCACAGCCCTCTCCTCTTCCCAGACCCACAGGTACTGGTGGGCACCCTACCAAAAGTCTGCTGATAAGTCTGTGCTTTCCTGAAAGATGCTCTAGGTGCCCAGATTTCTCAAGTGAAGATGCCAGACTAGAGACATCAAAGGGCTACAAGCCAGTGGGATGCACCCCTCCCCAACTTCCTACTGCCTGCTAGGGAATCAGACATCTTGGCTGCAGGCTCCTGCTTTGCAACCTTCCCACTGCCTCAGAGACCTGAAAAAGGGGTCTCCCCTTCCACCCTACCTCTACACCCACCTCCACACCCACCTCCAAGAGTAGGAGTGATTCTCTTCAAACACCCTGCAATGCTTTTGTCTGTGGTCCTGGAACCCCCAACTCCTCAGAGTCCCTGCCATGCTGTTGTCTATCTGTCCATGGAAGTAACTCTTTTAATAAACTTCTTATCCCCAACAATCCATCTCAGTGTCTCCTTTGAATCTTGCCCCTGAGACCTTTCAGTATCACACATGGGTGAATAAAGGCACTTGCAGAAGCATTGTGGTTGTTAAATGAGGGTCCCAGTGCCAGGAATGAGTACCCTCCCTATGAGTTGTTGGCCAGAGAGGCCTCTGAGGCCCCCCAGACTATAAAAGGCTATTGTCACTGCTGCTGGTTGCGTGCCAGAACCAGATGTTAAGAGCCTATTGCTGAAGATAACATGCTTTGGTTACAAGACATCAAAACCTCAAGCTGAGACTGAGCTTGCAGTGTTCTTTTCCTGCTGGCTAGCTTTCTGTTAGGGTTAGGCTAGGGACCGCTCAAACCATGGGCAAGGGCAGCAGCCTCTTTCTCTACACTTACTCTTATAAAAGAAATGACAGGTGCCCCACTGAGAGTCTGCCTGCGGAACTGTGAGTCTCACCTCCCAAAAGAAGTTTACAGAAACCCTAAGCAACCAGTGGCTACAGGTGGCACATCCTGTTTGATAGGCATTGACTAAAGAGTCAAACCTCTGCCCCTTCCCTTAGAGACCAAGAAATAGAATCAACCTGACTGCAAGCAGGAATTCTGGGCTACTCACCAATCCATGGCATAGGAGCTTCCCCCTCTCTCTGAAATCTGTAAGAGGGGATCCCCCCCACCCACTTAGTCTCATGGGTCTCACCTCTTCTCAGAACCCTCACCAGGATGTTTTTCTGTGGCTTTAAAAATTCTAATAAATCTCTGCCATGCCAAGCATGGTGGCACACACCTTTGATCCCAGGACTCAGGAGGCAGAGGCAGGCATATCTCTGTGAATTCAAGGCCAGCCTGGTCTACATAGTGAGCTTCAGGCCAACTGGGGCTACAGGGAGACCCTGTCTCAAAAAGACAAAAAAAAAATTCTAATAAATCTCCTACCCAAAAGGACACTCCTCCTCAGTGTCCCTCTTGTAAATTCATTGATCTTTCTCTTTCATTCTGCTGGAAAGTGCCATAAAGGATGCAGGGGGAGCACTATGGCCAGCAGTCCTACTCAGCTGTGGAATCAGCATGCTACATTATGGAAGTGCCCTCTGGAGAAATAGCGGATAGTGAGTTCCAGGCTAGCTGGGGCTACAGGGAGACCCTGTCTCAAAAAGACAAAAAAAAAATTCTAATAAATCTCCTACCCAAAAGGACACTCCTCCTCAGTGTCCCTCTTGTAAATTCATTGATCTTTCTCTTTCATTCTGCTGGAAAGTGCCATAAAGGATGCAGGGGGAGCACTATGGCCAGCAGTCCTACTCAGCTGTGGAATCAGCATGCTACATTATGGAAGTGCCCTCTGGAGAAATAGCGGCATAGACTATTATAGGTACAACCAAAAATTTTCTGATTCACTTTAAGGCCTATTCCATAATATAGAAGGGAATTCACATCTGGTACTATAACCAAAACATTAACCTGTGTCTGGGAGGTCAGAGGCCCCAGTGGGGAAGCAGCTGTTGTTGTTTTGTTGAATGGCTGTGATGTGCCTTCTAAACAGTTACTCTATGCCATGGAACATTGCTTTTGTCTGTTTTGGTTGTGGAGGAAAACTTAACAGTGAGCTGTAGCTGCTAATGGAGTGACTCATAACTGATTAAACTTCTGAGAACAAGGAACTGTTGAGGTGGCCTGACTACCCAAAACTCAAAGGATCATGGACTTATCATCCTTTCCAAGGCTCAGGGAACATTGTGGAAGAGGGAGGCAGAGAGAATGCAGAGCCACAAGAAAGGGATGGAGTATTATATGGCATTTTTTCCTCTAGACATAACTTGAACTTTTCTTCCTGTAGCCATGGAAACTATAACAGAACAACACAGTGAGAGTCATGTCTATGGCAGTAGTAACAGCACAATTGATACTCTAGTAGATGGAGAAAGAGGTGAAGGTCATGACACACTCACCTGGAATTCCCATTATAACTCTCCCCACCTCAGCTGCAAGAGATCTTGGGAGATGCTGGAGTATTCAGAAAGCAGGAGGTTAACAGAAAGTAGGATTCCACTGAGGCAGCTTAAGATCATCATCCAGGAAAGTGAAGCTTGCAGAGATGCGGCTGCTTTGAAGTCACCACATTTCTATAAAAAACCTCTCCCTCATGCTCTGTAAGCAAGCCCAGTAAATGCACTGGACTCACCCAGTTGGACTCCAGTGAAATCCTATTTTGGTCTGTTTCTGATGTCTATCTAAGGTTACTAGATTTTTGTTTGCATCTCTCCAGGAAAAATTAGCACAACACCCTGATAACCAAAACCAGCTAAGGACACAACAAAAAGAAAACTATAGGACAATTAACTTCATAAACATAAGTGCAAATTTTTCAATAAAGTTTTTGAAAACACATCAACCACACATTTAATAGACTATACCAATTTGATGTCAGAAGTTGTCACCCTGACAGGATCTGGAATTACCTAGGAGACAAACCTCCAGACACACCTGTGAGGGATTATTTAGCCTCTGGGTATGCCTGTGGGGGGTTATATTGATTAGATTAACTGAGGTGAGAAAACCCATCCCCCAAAATGAGTAGAACCATTCCCTGGGTTTGAACCCTGGAAGTCAGCTTAGCACAATCATTCAGGCCTCTCTGCTTCCTGGCTGTGCAATGTGACCAACTGCTCCAAGATCCTGCTGCCTTGACCTCCCTGTATGATTGCCCAAATCCTTGAACTGTGAGCTGAAATAAACCCTTTCTCCTGTGAATTGCTTTTGCCAGGGTTAAAAAAATTTTTTGTTGTTGAATTTTTGTGTATTTCACACATTAAAAACATCTTTATACCCCTTTCCCCTTTGGTACCCTCCAATAGCCCCCCACTGGAGTTCATACATTCTGTCATTTTATTAAGGTCTATTATGTAAAGTTAGTGTCCTGAGATGTCCCTCAGTACAAGTTCATCCACCAGGGTTTAGTCAACCTATCTAGAGTCTCTCTCTTCAAGAAGATCAGCTCCTCCTCACCCAGCAGTAATCAGCTGCCAATAATTCTTTGACTAAGATTGGGCTTGCTGTTCATTTCCGCAGTTCTGTGCTTGGTTTTTGTCTGCCTGAGTTTGCATGGGTCTTGTGCATGCTGACACCATTGCTGTAGGTGTGTATGAGAAGAGTCCCAAGAGCCTGTAGGACTATTTCCATATGGTCATGCATCTCCTCCCTGGCTCTTACAATCTTTCCACCCCTTCTTCCACAATGGTCCCTGAGCACTGGGTGGGTGGAACTCAATATAGGAGACCTGTCCAAGGACCTATCTCTACCAACTCTTATTCTCTGCTTTTTTGACCATTTATGGCCTTTTGTGTTCCTGGCCCTCTTTTGCACGAAGGATCTTCACTGATGAGAAATTGAAAAATTCATTAGTGTTCTCTTCATCCCTTGTTCTATGTTCCATGAGTCGTAGGTGTAGAAGTTGCATCATAACTGTGTCACTTAGGCTTGGGCAATTCACAGAGACTCTCTGTGACCAGTGGTATAACGGTAATAATCTCTGTCTGTTGAAAAAGAAGCTACTTTGATGGGTGGTGACTGGGATACTTGTCTGTAAATTTAAGAATCCATATTTTGCACATAGTAAGAAATTACATTTGTCTAGGGATATTTGAGCCTTGAATTTTCTCTAAGATCTATGACCTCTCCAGCCATGTATATTTGGCTAGGTTTACAGTACCAGACATGAGTTTCATCCCATAGAATAGACTTTAAGTCCAAATAGGTAGCTGTTGATTACCCCCAAAGAAAAGTGCCACTATTGCACCAATGTCATTTGCTGTGCTGGTCACTGATGTGGATTTTAGGCCTTGAAGCTGGGGTTGGACCATCAATTGATGTTCTCCTTTAACCACTTGTGGAGTGCTCTCCAAAGCTATGACAGCTAGTCCTCAGGGGAGATGGCTTCCAGGACAGTTCCAGCTCTATTACTCCAAATCTTGTGTTCAAAGTATGTCCTGTCTTCAGCAGTAGGATCAAATACTGGGAGGCAATACCATCAAGTACTGGGAGGCAATCAAGGACTGTGGCAATAGCCTGTGCAATTTTTGGACTACCCTGGCCAATGACTCAAAGGAAGGTTTCTCCTGTCTGGCACTGTTTCTTGTTATGCAGTCTTCAGCTATGCTCACAGACTCATGTAGGCTTATTGTATGTATAATTTTTCAGTAGGTTTTTGGACTAATACCATTCTCTCTGGTTTTTTATACTAGCTAGGCACTATTTATGTCTCCTCTTTCTCTCATTAATGATCCTAATTTTTTTTTTTTTTTTTTGGTTTTTTTGAGACAGGGTCTCCCTGTAGCCCCAGCTGGCCTGGAACTTACTATGCAGCCCAGGTTGACTTCAAACTCACAGAGATCCACCTGTCTCTGCCTCCCAAGTGTTGGGATTAAAAGTGTGCACCACCACACCCAGCTTGGGTATTTTATCATAGCAATAGAAAAAGAAACTAAGGCAGCCATGATCAAGTTGAATTCCAGGGATGCAAGAATGGTTTAATATACATAAATTAATAAAAGTACTACAGCACATAAATGGGCTTAGGAACAAAAATCACACATTCATCTATATAAAAAGGCCTTTAATAAAGGCCTTCCTGATAAAAACTCTGAAGAAACCAGTAACAGAAGGAACTTATTTCAACATAATAAAAGCTGCATATGACAAACCTGTAGCCAATGTCATACTAAATGGGGAAAACCGAAAATCAGGACTGAGACAAGGATATGCATTATTACTACTCTTCTTATTCAACATGAGGCTTGAAGACTTAGCTAGAGCAATAAGGAAAGAGAAAGAAATAAAAAGAAAGAAGTCTAATTATCTATTTGCATTTGTAATGATGTGATCCTTCACATTAAAGACTCAACAGAAAACTCCTAGGTCTTATAAACACCTTTACTAAAGTAAGAACATATAAAAATCAATACCATCTTATATATCAGTAACAAACTTGCTGAGAAAAAAAATGGGGCAAGGTGGGGATTACATTCACAATACCTTAAGAAAAACACCTAGGGAGATCTAAGATAGTGGATGACACTAGTGGTCTCCTAGAATCTCTGAGGAATAAACTGGAAGAAGATAGGAAATAGTCATCGGAAGAGGTGGTGACCTGAGTATCTCTAATGGATCTGTTGTCTCTCTGTCTGTTTTTTGGTTGTGAGCCTGAGCCTTTAACAGCTGCACCAGCTCTCCAGCCCTGGCTGTCTGTTTTTTGAGACGGGGTCTCCCTGTAGCCACAGTTGACCTGGAACTTACTATGTTGACCAGAATGGCCTGGATCTCACAGAGATCCCCCTGCCTCTACCTCCCCAGGGCTGAGATTAAAGATGTGAGTCACTACACTCAGCTAATATCTCTAGTTTTAATAACAAATTAAAACAGGGAACTTTACAAACCAGGAGAGAAAGTTCCAAATCTATCCTGGAAGGATTGGTTTGGTTTGGGGACATCCCCTGTAATGGTTTGAATGAGGAATGTTCCCCAAAGGCTCCAAGTATTTGAACACTTGCCCAGTTGGTGGTGCTATTTGGAGAGTGTCATGGAACCTTTGGGGTGTGGAGGAAGCATGTCACCGGGGGTGGGCTTTAGCCTTGTTCCACTTACAGTTTTGCTCTCTCTGCTTCCTGTGCCTGCTTGAAGATGTGAGTGCTCGGCTCTTTGCTCTGGCCGCCTCTGCTGCCCTGGATCCCACTACGATGGACTATTATTCTTCTGGAATCATAAGCTGAATGAACTCTTTCTTCTAAGTTGCCTTGGCCATGGTGTTTTATCACAGCAACAGAAAAGTCACGAATACACCCCCACCTTCTCAGTAAGAGGGAGCACCAACACCACATGGCAGGAGCCACGCCTTAAGAAAGAGAGTCTCTGAAAAATTGACCTGAACTTTCAGTAACATATTTTAAGGAGCAGAAAAGGCTGGGAGAGCCAAACAGAGGCGTGTGGCAATGGCATGGGGAAAACTCTTCTCAGCATTTCACTGAAGAAGCTTCAGGACAGCACTTTTAAAAGGTCCCTCCTGAGTCAGCAGTTTGGTAATCCCACACCCTCTTATGAACTACACAAGGAACTGCCACAGTACTACATGCTGAAACTTGGCCAACAGAATATATCCAGACTTTGTGGAAGAACGTTTGAATGATAACTGCACAGTATTCAACAACGTAAAACCTAGCCGGAGCCGGAATCTACAGGGGACCATAAACTCAGGTTCTAAGTGGTATGCTAGACATCAGAAAACATCCGGAAACAAAGCCAACATTCACACACACACACACACACACACACACACACACACACACACATGAGTGAAAATGGGTTCAGCATGTTCTGATCTCACAAAAGACTGTCCTGGAGTGAGGCCATCATCCAACCAGAATCCTGAAGAGCTACTCAGAGATATGATCAATTTCTGTGACCCAACATGTGAAGGAATGCCCACTGATGGAACCAATATCTGTGACCTGACCTCTTAAAAGGACCACCCAGAGACAAGAACAGAATTCACAACCTGCTCTCTGAAGGACAACGCAGAGGTATGTCTAGCATCTGGAAACTAACATCCAAAGACCACCCAGGAGTGTGACGGGCCTCTGGAAGCCTGGGAAGGAACACTCAAGACTGGAGCCAAACTGTATTTATGCACTATAACCCTTTCCCCTTCAGTTTATTCCTTTTATTTAACACCCAATGTCAGTCTAAAAGGCCCGACCTGCTCTGTTCTTGTCCTCTCTTTGTCTCTTTTTTCTCTCTCTTCTTTCTTTCTTTAGTCTTTTCTTTTTCATTTTCCTTTTCATAGACTTTCCCAAAGACTGTAAGCTAGCCTGGTTTGCATGGTCTCTGGGTCTCAGATTCCTGAGAGCTGGGATTGTTTTAACTTATCTGATCACATTTCTTTACCTCTCTTTTCATTCTACTGTTAACTCAATGTATTAGCTACTTTTCTGTTACTATGACCAAAGACAATTAAGAAAGAGTTTATTGTTGCTTACAGTTCCAGAGGGGTGGTCCACAGTGATGGGAGAGGCATGGTGGCAGGCAACCAGAGCAGGAAGCTGAAAGAACACGTCTCATTACACAGCCAGGAAACGGAGCTGGAGCTAGCTGGAAGTGGGGTGAGGCAATAAACTCTCAAACTCTCCCCCAGTGACATACTTTCTCCAGCAAGGCTTCAACTCCTAAATCTCCCCAAGCAATGTCACCAACTGGGAATCAAGTATTCAAATACCTGAGGCTATGGGGAACACTTCTCACTCAAACCACAGCCAAACTACATTTTCCCAAATGTATCTCATGTTGTATCTCATGTTGCCTTTCTATCTACTTTTCCTCCTTTACTTTCTCTGTCAACCCAATACTAAGAACGAGCTTTGTTCTCCATCTTTTCTCTTCCACTCATGCAACAGTGACTAATATACCCGTACACTCCAAACTATCGGTATTCCTTTACTTCCTAAAATTATTGACATCTAATGGGTGTTGCTTATTTGACCAATGCTATATTTTCATAGTGGGGCTACACTTTGATTTTTTTTAACAAGTATTCTTACACTGAGGGTAGTACCATAGATTGAGCTTGGCTCCCTGAACACAGTGCTAGCAGAAGAAAATGACACCTAACCCTACTACAGTCTAGCTCTTCTTGAATATCCTGAATACTTAAACTGAAAGAATAAGGATGATTTCAAAAATTCAGCCAACAACCTAACCACTGATGTCCAAGTCCCAATGCAAACACACAAGAAACATGGTAAATCAAGACAACCTGACTCCTTCAAAAATCACTAATCCCATAGTAATGCCCTTGAAGGATGGAATTCCAGACAAAGAATTCCTGTTCGAAGAAATTAAAGAGGATTCAAATAAATTTTTGAATCAATACCAAAAGAACACAAGCAAATGAATGAGATGAGACAGTGAAATTCAGTAAAGAGTCAGAAATACTGAAGAAAATCAAGATGAAATACTGGCACTGAAAACGTCAATATGTCAAAGAAAGAGCTCCATGGAGGGCCTGTGAGATGGCTTAGCAGGTAAGGATGCGTGCACCAAGCCTGACGACCCTAGTTGTATCACTAGAACCCGGACTGTGGAAAGAGAGAACTGACACCCACATGTCATTCTTTGACCTTCACACAGGTGCCATGGCAAGCACACACACACACACACACACACACACACACAGAGTAAGGATGGAGAAAGGTATCCCAGGTGTCACTGTGCTAATGTGTCTGACAAAGTAGACAACACCTTCATACTGACTAAGGGAACAATCCATCAAGCACACCTTACAGTATCAAACATATATGCACTGAATATTGATGCACACAATGTCATAAAACAAACACTACTATATGTAAAGACATAGATTAGTCCCTACACAGTAATAGTGGATCACTCTCATGAACAGACAAGTCATCCTGAAAAAATAAACAGAGAAACACATGAGTTAAATGACACCATAGTGTATATGGACCTAACAGATATCTACAGTACATTCCATACACGTTCTTCTGAGCATATCATGGGACATTCTCTAAAATAGATCATATAATAGGGACACACAGCAAGTCTTAACAAATATACAAAAACTGAAGTTATTCACTTTATCTTACCACATGGACCAAAACTAGATATCAATAGCAAGAGAAATATAAAAACAATCACAATATTGAGTCATAAATGGATCCTTGAGGAATTAGGAATAAAATTTAAAATTTCTTAGAATCAGGGGTAGAGAGATGGTTCAGCAGTTAAGAGCACTGACTGTTCTTGCAGAGGACCCGGATTCAAATCACAACACCCACATGGGGGCTAACAACCATCTGTATCTCCAGTTCCAGGAGATCCAATGTCCTCTTCTGTCCTCCACAGGCACTGTACAATTCGGGTGCACTTATATACTTGCAGACATAATACTCATACATATCAAATAAAAAAGTCAATCAATATGGAAGGAAGAAAGGAAGAAAGGAAGG
>NW_008343597.1:1942988-1961404 GCF_000622305.1 Nannospalax galili | reverse complement strand
GAGGGAGGAAGGAAGGAAGACCAGTATAAAACAATGGAACAATGAGCTGGTTCTTTTCAAAAAAAATTTTTTTTTTATTTTATGTGTTTGGGTGCTTTGCCTTCATGTATGTAAGTGCACCTCGTGCATGCAATGCCCCTCAGAGGCTAGAAGAGGGAACTGGAGTTAAAGACGGTTGTTAGCCACCGTGTGCTGGGACTTGAACCTGGGTCAGGGTCATCTGGAAAACCAGCAAGTTTTCCTAACTGCTTAGCCATCTCTCCAGCCCCAAGAGTTGATTCTTTTGAAAACGATAAACTAATAAACACTCGGACCAACTAACCAAAAGACTGAGCAGACTCAATAAAATTACAGATGGCAATGGAATGCTACGACAGATGCCAATGATATTCAGAAAATCATAGGACATACCTTAAAAACTTATAGTCCAGTAAATTGGAAAATCTAAAAGAAATGGATTGATTTCTAGATAAAATTATCCACCAAAATTAAACAAGGATAAGTACTATATGCATGCATTGAAAAGCAATGAGATTGAAGCAACACTCCATGGACTGATAAAAGTCCAGATCCAGATGGACCCACTCCTGAATTCTCCCTGTACTTCGAAGAAAAGCTAACAACAGCACTACTCAGATTATTCCATAAATTAGAAAAGGAAGGATGGCTTCTAAATTATTTGTAAGAAGTCAGTATTAACCTGGTATCAGTCAAAGACACAACAAAAAAATGTTACAGACTGATCTCCCTGATAAACATGACACAAAAAAATTCTCAATAAAATACTAGCAAACCAAATTTAAGATCATATCAAAAATATGATTCATCATGATCAAGTTGGCTTCATTTCAGAGATGCATGGATGGTTCATATATAAACCAGTTTGTGATAAACTGCTTTGTAAGCGACAATTTTAAAATGATGTCCTATGTATCTATGACTTTCAAAAGTATATATAATTATGTATCTGAACTTTATATATTATATAAAAGTCTACAAAGTTAAAGGCATGGGAGATTAATACATACAAGTTAACTAGTAAGTGCTGGTACTCAGCACAAAGCCTCAGCAGCCTGGTGAAGGCTGAAGGATAAAAAATAACAGCAGTTTGGGCCAGAGCCCGCCTAAGCAGTGGGCACAGTAGTCCAGAGCACTGCCTGCGCCGTTTCCCTTTGACCCTGCTGAATAGCTTGAGCTGACCCCACTAAAAATAAAGAAATGCCCTATGGATGGGAAAGAAAGACAGCCCACAGAAACTGTGGACTATAGAGAGCTAAAAAGGAAACGCCCACCCATACAGCTGCACCTAACTTTGCTCTTTTAAAAGAAAAATTGGGGGGCTGGAGAGATGGCTCAGTGGGTTAAGAACACTGTTCTTGCAGAAGACCCGGGTTCAAATCCCAACACCCACATGGCAGCTAACAACTGTCCATAACTCCAGTTCTAGGGAATATGACAGTCTCTTCTGTTCTCCGTGGGCATTGCACGACACCGGTGCACTCACCTACCTGCAGGCAATACACGCATACACATAAAATAAAAATAATAAATAAAATATCTTTTAAGTAAAAAAAAAAAAGAACAATTGGTATAATGATGGAATCTTTCCATGCTGTATTGGACCTTCCTAAATTTTCTTTAGTTCCCTTAGCTACTGATTCTTGAAACCAACTGGCACCTGCATAACATAGATAATTATCTGCCCACCCTCTGTAAATGGTTGCATCACATGGATGGTATAATGCTGACCTCTTAGTTTCTTACAGACCTAAAAGTTGTAGCACCTGGGAAAAAAATCTGCCATCTGGACCATCTTGCTATTTGAAACCCCAGTATCCATCTATTTGCTTTGACAGAATAACTATTTTTGTTGCATATATGAAATATGTTTATATATAATATGCATATAATAACTAACATTGTTTCATAAATTTTTAAGAAATGAAAAATAAATTGATTTTCATCAATGCTATAAGCCCTCTTACTTAGGCAAAGATTTTGAATTTTACTTTCAATAGTAGAAACTGACTCAATATATAAAAAACTTCTGTTTAAGGACTGGAGAGATGGCTGAGTGGTTAAGAGCACTGTCAGCTCTCGCACAAGACTCGGGTTCATTTCCCAGCACCCACATGGTGGCTAACAACTGTCTATAACTCCAGTTCCGGGGAATCCGATGCCTTCTTCTGAACTCTGTGGGCACTGCAACCAGGTACACTTACACACATGCAGGCAGTACACTCATATACATAAATCTTAAAAAAGGAGAGCGAATGAGGAGGAAGAAGGGAGAAAGGGGACAGAAAAGAGTGTGGGGGAATACACTCAATATGCAATATATACTTGGATGAAAATAGCTTTCTTTTATTTAGTTCCATATAAAATTTAAGTAATAAAATTTGAATAATAGTAATAGACCACCTGGGAATACGCCTAACCAGAGACGCTAAAGGCCTCTACAGTGAAAATTTTAAAACACTGAAAAGTGAAACAGAAGAAGGCATCAGACAATGGAAAGACCTCCCATGCTCATGGATTAGCAGAATTAATGGTGTGAAAATGATTGGTACCAAAAGAATTTTACTGCTTCAATGCAATTCCCATCAAAATTCCAGTGTTATTCTTCACAGAGTAATAAATACTAAAATTCACATGGAAGCCACAAAAGATCCCCAAACCCAAAGTATTCCTGAAAGGAAAGAACAATACTGAAGATATCATAATACCTGACTTTAAGTTATACCTCAGAGCCATAGCAACAAAAACAGTGTGGTACTGGCACAAAACAGATTCCTAGACTAATATACTAGAATAGAGAACCTAGAAATAAGCCTACAAAGCAACAAACACTTAATCTGACAAAGGTGTCAAAAACATACATTGAATAAGAAGCCTTCTCAATAATCTATACTGGGAAAACTGGATATCCACATGTAAAAGAACGCATCTCTCACCCTGTGTAAAATCAATTTAAAGTGAATAAAAGACCTTATTGTAAAAACGAAACATCAAGAGGGAAAAGTAGGGAAGCATTTCAAGATAAGCATAGGCAGGCAAGGACTTTCTGAAAAGGACTCTAATAACTCAGGAGATAATTCCAAGAATTGATAAATGAATTGCATGAAATTAAAAATAGTCTGCATAGCAAAGAAATCATTAGCAAAGAAAAGATTTACCAACTAAACATGCAATAGAGAATTTATATCTAATATCTACCATCTATAAAAAACTCAAAAAATTCAACACCAAAAACCTCATCCAGTCAATAAGTGGGCAAATTAATTGAACAAATAGTTCTCAAGAGAAGAAATACAAACAGCCAATAAATATATGAAAAAAATATTCAACACCCTTAATTATCAGAGAAATACAAATTAAAACTACATTGAAATTCCATCTTACCCCAGTTGGAAATAGCTAGCCTCAGGAAAACAAATGATCACAAATTCTGGCAAGGATATGGGGGTAAGAAATTTTAATGTCCTGCTGGTGGGAATGAAATCTAGTAAAGTCATTTTGGAAATCAATATGGTGATTCTTCAAAAAAGTAAAAATAAAATTACCATAATGATCCTGCTACCTAAAGAAAGCTAGGCTCTAACTTACACATCCATGTTTACTACAACATTATTCACAGTATTCAAGACAAAGAACCACCCTAGATGCCCATCAACAGATGAACAAATAAAGAAAATCTGATACACACACACACACACTCACACACTCACACACACACAGAGTGGGGTTTTATTCAGCTGTAAAGAAGAATGAAATTAGGTCATTTTCAGGAAAATGAATGTATCTGGAGATTATCGTGGTAAGTGAAAAAAGGTAGACATAGAAAGACAAGTATCTCATGTTCTCCCCTCATATACTAAAGATATATTTTTAAATAAATGTATGTATGAGACATGAAAGAAGGGGGCAGTGCAGCATTTCTAGGTCACGGTACAGCAATGCTTCAAAAAGAGACAGCCTGACTCTTAGCATTTGTTTTAAGGCCAAGAGCAGACATGAACTGCTGAGCACCTGTTCCTTCAGAAGTCGCTCAGTACTGTGGTACCCAGCAGGGACTTCACTCATTCTTTTATTTAAACAATTTCTCCGCATGGAATGGGGAAGTAGAAGTCAGGGCCCACCATTATCTTATCAGAGAAGCTTACCCTTTGATCCCTACAATATTGAACACACTCAATTTCTCTCATTCTTTGCAATGAGGAAAGCGTTTTGTAAAGAATTCATACACACATTCATAAGCTATCTTGGGTGAGGGCAAGGAGGGGTCCTAAGGGATTAAGGTCATATGACCAGGTCCCAACAAGAGCACATGGCTCAGGGAGCTTGTTTACATTATAAACAGTAACTTTTTGGTTGCAAGATTAAGTAAAAATCTTTAGTCCAGATTATGCCCATATTATTAAAGTGATTCCCACAGGACTATCCACCTAAGACTGCCTTAGACCTGTGTTACTATACCATTATTTTGTATATTAACTTTTTAAAATTAACTTAAAAAGAGGTTGTTTGCAAGAGCTGCTCCAAATACACTTTGAAATTGCACATTTTGTCATACACTGGGGACAGTCTGGTGGATATATGAAGTAGGCAGCTGGATTTATGCAGATATCAATTTGATTCATGACACTGGTATTAGAATCCATAGAAATGAATGGGATTCATCTAGGGAGATCATTCGTGGAAGAAAAAATGTCCAGGGCTGGAAAGATGGCTCAAGGGTTAAGAGCCCTGCCTGACTGCTCTTAGAGAAGATGCAGGTTCAATACCCAGCACCCACATGATGGCTAACAACTATCTATAACTCGAATTCCAGGGAGTCCGACGTCATCTTCTGGCCTCTGAGGGCATTGCATGACACAGGTGCATTTACATACATGCGAGTATACCACTCATACACAATAAGTAAATAATAAATAAATAGCTTGCTTTTTTTTCTCTCTCAAAAGGTCCTTAAGAGATCCCCATAAAGCAATCATTTATCTAGAAGATTGGCCGAGGAGGAGGAGCAAGCACCGAAAGCAAGAAGGGGAGGTTAGGGGAGGATGAAAGTAGAGGTTAAGAGGCAGGAGAGGAAGCCACTTCAAGAGAGATGCGTATGTGTAATAAACGTCTAGTGGATGTCATTAGAAAGAAACATCCATTAGAGTTAGCAACATTTTTCACCTTGCCCATGACATTCAGAGAATTGGTGATGATGGTGAAAGTCAGACCATAATAGTCTAGGAATGAGATGAGACATGAAGAAGTCAAAGTATGTGTTAACTGGATATTTATATTGTGGGTCAGGCTCCAGTCAGCCAGCAGTAGGCTGTTAAGTTTTGAGGCTATAAAAAACTATAAATATTCTTGATTGTGTGGAAGGTTACCATCCTTAGCGTCTGTGTTCAAGGAGTAATTCTATGTTTTAATAACTTAGAAAATGTCTGCTCCCAGCTCTTGGGAGGCAGAGGCAGGCAGATCTCTGCGAGTTCAAGACCAGCCAGGTCTACATAGTAAGTTCCAGGCCACCTTTTGAGACAGGAAACCCTGTCTCAAAAAAAAAAAAAAAAGAAAAGACAAGAAATGTCTGGATTGCTTCATACCTATTACATACCACTTTCTTCTGCATATCAATATGACCGTCGACAGTGGAGTCTAGCATTGGGGATGCAGCTCAGTGGCAGAGTGCTTAACTAGCATGCATGAGACCCTAGGTCCACAACACAGCAAAAAAGAAAGGAAAGAAGACAGGAAGGCAGGGAGGGAGGGGGGAGAAGGGAGGGGAGGGGAGAAAAAGGGAAAGAAAGACAGGACAGGGCAGGACAGGAAAGGACACGAAAGGAAAGAAACAATTTGGATCCTAATTATTTCTTATAAAGTATAAACAATTCTGACCAGATATGCTACTCAGTGGTGAAGTGTGTGCTCTTTGGGATATTTAAGGACCTGGATTTGATACACCACACCACACACATATAATAATAATAATAATCTGTGTCACTTTTGGATTATAACAGTATTCTGATTTTATTACCCATGGCCATTGTCTTTGGATTGGTAATAAAATTTATGCGTGCATTAAGGGGGGAAACAAGACTTTTCAAGAAAAACACGGTATGTTTTCCTATTCAGATTTTATGTAAAATTGTCTTCATAAAGATATTGTCTTTGTTGTGAACTTATAAATAGCGATTTGATTTTAGGTTTTTGTTTTTTTTTCAGATAGCCTCATGTAGTCCAGGCTGGCCTCCAACTAGCTCTGTAGCTGAGGACAACCTTGAAATTCTAATCCTCCTACTTCACCTTCCAAGGTTCTACCACACCTTGTTTATAGGGTGCTGAGGATCCAACCCAGGGCTTTGGGCATGCCAGGGAAGCACTGTCTTGCACTAGGTGAATTCCCCTGATTTTGGGTTTTGAGCAAAGTCCAGGCAGACCTGGAATTTAGTATTCTTCTACCTTGGCATCCCAGGTGATTATAAGTAATATGCCACCACAGCTGTCATAAATAAGCATTTTATAGTTCTTATTGTGGAGATATTATTTTCCTCGTGGTCTCTTATTTCTAATGATATTTTACTACATCTCTTGAATCTTATCTGACTATATTACCATCTTAAAAAATGTGTTTATCTTTTCTTTCCATTGACTAAACAAGCTATTTAATGTTGTGCTTTTGCATTCACTAGAAAGATAATGGGCAGTGACAATGTTGATAGCTCCCCTACTTACCTAATTCCTGATTTTAATTGAAACCATTTCCAGTTAGTTTTACTGATGTATTTGGTAATTGTTTTTTGTTTAAGAGGAATGCCTCAGGCTGGGGATATCACTCAGTTAAAAAAGTGCTTGCAAAAGGACCTAAATTCAATCCCCAGAAACCAAGTAAAAAAAAGCAATTGTGATCCCAGAGCTGAGGAAGAGATAGAACCCTGGGGTGGTGTCACTGGCCAGTCATTTTAGCTGAACAGCAAGCCTCTAGCCAATGAGAGCTCTTGTCTCAAAAAATAAATGTAAGGGCTGGAGAGATGGCTCCGGGGTTAAGAACACTCACTGTTCTTGCAGAAGACCTGGGTTTGAATCCCAGCACCCACATGGCAGCTAACAACTGACACATAAAACAAAAATAATAAGCAAAATATGAATAAAAAATGTAAACACAGCCGGGTGTGGTGGTGCATGCCTGTAGTCCCAGCACTTGGGAGGCAGAGGCAGGTGGATCTCTGTGAGTTCAAGGCCAGCCTGGTCTACATAGTGAGTTCCAGGACAGCTGGGGCTACAGAAAGACCCTGCTTCAAACCCCACCCCCCAAAAAATTTGAACGCTGCCTGGGATACACACACACACACACACACACACACACACACACACACACTTAAAAACAAATGAGAATGCCTCAATTCAGTTTTTTTTAAATAAATAATTTATTGAGAATTTCATACATTCATATAAGGTGTTTTGATCAAATGCATGCCCACTCCCTCCCCTCCCACTCCTCCCATATCTCCCCATTACTTTTTTCTGATAACTTCATGTACTCTTTCTTCTTCTTTGATTTATTTTTTATGGGGCTTTTGGCTATTCCCCCCTCTAAAGAGGTAGCCCTAAAATCTTTTAAGGATTAGATAAAAGCTCCCAAATATTTTCGACATTTTTGGCTTTTGGAACAGAGTATGTTGCTAAGAGGCCCAAGGAAATTGTGAGTTTTAGCCAAGAAACTGGCTACTTTTCTTTGAGGTCTTTTTACCCTAACTGCCTAGCCAATTCATACCTCTTATTCTTACCACACCATCCTCTGAAGAGGTTACCCAAATTGCCAATAGTGAATCAGGTCGCAGACCGCTCTGGCTTCTTCCACGCTGAACAGGGACACAAGATGAGGCAATTGGGGTACCCCTTCAGTGGGTCTCTCTAAAAGACTCCCAAATTGCATAACTCTTATCTCCAGGGGGAAAAGAAAGTCCTTGAATCATGTGAATGGGAGATGTGAAGGAGAAGTAAAGGCAAAAGTAATTAGTATTATAAGTTCTAGACAGGGAACTAGAAAAAAGCCAGAATAGGGCAATTTTCAAATGTTCATGTGAGAGTCCATTGGAATTTCTTGACAAGGGCTTCCAAAAGCATCCCTCTATTGGGTTCCTCCTCATTTTTCTTTTGTCTGCCAAGGCTGGACTCTAGAGTGATGGATTCAGGATTTACTTTCAGGTATTTTGATAGCTGTTGGAGTGGTTAGAATCAGTGTCAGCTCCCTCTGAAGGGCTTCTAGATAGGGGGAGAAAACAAATTTATCCATCATTTTAGAACAATAGCTGGCTGTCTCCCTTAGCTACAGGTGGGTACTACAGTATTGGAGACCAAGATTTGAAATCTTCCATCTAAGCAGCACTTTCTGGTTAGGAACAAAATCATCAATGAGAAATAATTGTCTAAAAACTTTTATATAGACTTAACCCTAATATCTGGGAAGTATAATCCCTTGATCTCTTAAAGAAATATACTGATGAATTTACTCTTTGGTTATTATACTTTCCTTTTGGGTGTTTAAGACCATACAGTTGGCCCCCAAAAATCAATTTATTTTTACACTTAAGGTCATTTGAGGATCTGTTCCTCAGGGGTCACATGGGCTTGGGTCAATTCACTTTTTATAGAGGTTAGAAATCAAGAATGGCTGTCAGGGACTGGAGAGATGGCTCAGAGGTTAAGAGCATTGGCTTCTTCAGAGGACCCAGGTTCAGTTCCCAGCACCCACATGGCAACTAACAACTGTCTGTAACTCTAGTTCCACAGGATCTGATGCACTCTTCTGACCTCCACAGTCATTGTAGGACACGGGTGCACACATGTAGGCAAAACACTCGTACACATAAAATAAAAATAATAAAGATTTTTTTTCAAAGAATGGGAATCAAGTTTTATCAAATGACTCTCTAGTATCTACTGACATTATTACATTATTTTTATTTAATCTGATATTTTCATGGATTTTGGTGCTAGGTTTACTGATGTGGAGCCTCTTGTAGTCCTGGAATAAACCTTTTACATCCCAGATCATGTTTTAGCATATTTTTAATAAATACTAGATCTTATTTATTAGCATTTAATTTTTGATTTTCCCTCGTGTTCTGCAGCAAGTCTGTAATGTGTTCAGTCTTTTAGGTATTGCTTTAAAGTTATGGTGATTTGACAAAGTGAATCACAGATTTGTCTATCTTTTCTTTTTTTTTTTTTTTTTTGGTCTTTTTGAGACAAGGTCTCCCTGTAGCCCCAGCTGGCCTGGAACTCACTATGTAGACCAGGCTGGCCTCGAACTCACAGGGATCTGCCTGCCTCTGCCTCCCAAGTGCTGGGATTAAAGGTGTGTGCCACCACGCCCGGCTTGTCTATCTTTTCTATAACCTAGAATAGTTTAAATAACATTGAAATTATCTGGTCTTTGATGATTAAATAGACCACGCCCCTTTCCACTGTTAAGTCATTTTTGTTGTTGTTGTTGCTTTGTCTTTTTGAGACAGTGTCTCCCTGTAGCCCCAGTTGGCCTGGAACTCACTATATAGACTAGGCTGGCCTTGAACTCACAGACAGAGATCCAACTGGCTCTACCTCCAGAGTGCTGGGATTAAAGGTGTGCACCACCATGCCAGGCTCCATTGTTAAGTCTTTAATCACCTTTCCAGACTCAACTATTCAACTGGTGTATTTGGGCTGGAACATTACTTGTTTTCTGTTGAGACAGAAGTTGTCCAGAATGACCTTGAACTCGTGATTCTCCTGCCTTGACCTCCTAAGTGCTGAGATTATAGGCATGTGCCACCAAGCCTGATAAAACATTTTTTTCCAAAAGGAAATGCTTTTCTATTTTTGACAGTATTCCACACAAATTTGTTTACCTCTTTTGATTTTTATTAAATCTGTACTTATGACTCATTTCTGATCTCACATAAAGTGTTCTTTATAAATTAAACCAAATATTTATTCAACAAGGTAAATATTACTGTGAAAATAAGCAGTAACCTAGCATGAGTAATTGACAGAAAAAAAATAAAAGAAATATAAATGACCAATAAGCAAACCAGATTTAGAGCCAGTAAGATGAGTCAGCCTGATGACCTGAGTACCATCCCCAGGAACCCACATGGTACATGAAAATCAACTCCTACAAGCTGTCCTCTGACTTCCACATGCACCATGCATGCGCATGTGTGTGCGTGTGCGTATGCGTGTGCGTGTGTGTGTGTGTTGCAAGAGTATCAGCACTGAAAGCAGCAATATTGAAAGCAATGAATTATCCCATTTGTATTCCAAACATCAGGAAGGATTAGATTAATAACATTTGTTTGTGGTTGCACATTGTCCTAGTTTGAATTCTGTTCCTTTGACTTTAAAAAAAACAACCAAAAACAACTTGGGAGGAAAGGATTTATTGCACTTCCAAGTGATAGTCCATCCTTGAAACAAGTCAGGAGAGAAGCAGAAACCTAGAGACAGGAACTACAGCACTGACCACAGAGGAACACTGCTTACCGGCATGCTCCTCTGACCTGTATGCAGCCTGTTTTCTTACACACCCCAAGACCACCTGCCCAGGGGTGGCACCCACAGAAGACAGGCCTTCCCATATCACTCAACAATCCAGAAAATGCCTCACAGTCATGCCACTGGCCAATCAGATAGAGGAAATTCCCAGTTGAGGTTCCTTTCTCCTTGTGTCAAGCTGATAAGAGAAGCTATACATGATATTCTGGGTCAGTAGGGTCAGAAAGGGAAAATCCTTCTATAATAAAAGAAGTTTCAGCTTTTCCTCTCCCATGTCATGCTGGATGTACTGTTTCAATAAATGCAGAGCAAGTGCTTTGTTAACAGAACAGTTCCAAGGGAAATCTGGAGAAACAAGTTCATAGAAGAGATTAGGCTCACTCCTGGTCTTAACCAACACCCAAGGGGTCAGGCAATTCTCCTGTCTCTGCCTCCCTTCAGGATTACAGGCACAGCAAGCACTTTTACCTACTAAGTCATCTCCCTGCCCCTCATTTGACTTTTTAATTTTTTTTGGTCTTTTTGAGACAGGGTCTCCCTGTAGCCCCAGCTGTCCTGGAACTCACTACGTAGACCAGGCTGGCCTTGAACTCACAGAGATCCGCCTGCCTCTGCCTCCCAAGTGCTGGGATTAAAGGCGTGCGCCACCACGCCCAGCCCAACTTTTAAAATTTTTTTATTTGCTTATTTTTATTTTATGTGTAGGAGTGTTATCCTATGTGTGTGTAAGTGCATCCATGTCCTGTAATGCCCAAAGAGGACAGAGGAGAGTGTTGGTTCTCCTGGAACTGGAGTTACGGATGGTTGTTAACCACTATGTGGGTTCTGGGATTCGAACTCGGGCCTTCTGCAAGAGCAGCCAGTGCTCTTAACCAATGAATCATCTCTTCAGCCCCCTCTCATTTGATTTTTTTTTCAGCACTAGGGTATCACAGGGTGACTGACACAAAGTTCAAATCCTAGAACAGAAGCATTTACTGACTAGGCATTGAAGTCCAGGAGGGCTTCAGGATGGAGAAAATATTGCTTACTGTCAGGAAAAGCTCAAGGGTCCTTTAATACGAATATAGCTGGGGTGACTGTGATAGCCCTAAGTGACACATCAGCAGTCTGTACCTGAGGGTTACTGGGAAGGACTGAGTCATTATTTGTCCCTCATCCCTTAGAAAAGGTGATCATGCCCGTTATTATTGGACAACCAGAATTCCACTGACACCCATAACCCACAGGAGACAGAGGCCAGAGGTATAGACGACGAGGTAAGAACTAGAGTAAGAGGTCTGGCTATAGGCCTAAGGAACACATCTGCAATGCAACCTCTACACCTAAGGCTCATGGATCATAGAACAGGGATAAAGAAGAGGACTCAGTTCTCAATAATGAAGCTCCTCATGCAGCGAAGGGCCAGGAACATAAAAGGTCACAAACAGCCAACGTGTAGAGACCAAGTGTGTCCTAAAGAATGGCCCTTGGACAGGATCCCTTTATTAAACTTCACCCACCCAAGGCTCAGGCACCATTGCAGAAGAGGGGGCAGAGAGACTGTAAGAGCCAGGGAGGTGCATGACCATATGGAAACAGAGTCCTACAAGCTCCTGGGAATCCGTTCATATGATTCTATGGCAATGGTATCAGCATACACAAGTCCCATGCAAACTCAGGCAGGCAATAATCCAGCATAGAACTGGCAGAATGAACAGCAGGTGCCAATCTTATCTAAAGGAATGTTGGCAACTGATTGCTGCTAGATGAAGAGCTGATCTTCCTAAAACAAGGGACTCTAGATAGGCTGAGTAGACTCAGCGGATGGACTTGCACTGAGGGACCGCTGGGGGCTTTGACAACACAGTGGGCAGTAACAGGGATGACAGAGTATGTGGGCTCCAGTGGGGGGGGTGAGCTATGGAAGGGTGCCAATGGGGATGGGGGGCATAAAGATAAGATTGTTTGAGATGTTCTGGATGAAACACACACTCAAAAAAATCAATTACAAACAGGTCTGACTATCCAAGAAAAACCTGACCGTCTCAGAAGCACCTTCCAGATCTGCCAGAGATGCTGCCCCACTGATGGTGGTCAAGTCAAGGCAGAGGCAACTAGAGCCAAGAAGTTTCTCATTCCAGGGACAATATCTGAGGCTCTGGTTTGGAGTTTCTTTGATTCTCAGGGCACTAAATCCTACAATATCCTGCTTTGCCACATTGAGGGCAAGGAGTCAGGACATATGAAGGTTTGAATGAGAAATACCCCCACAGGCTTGTCTATTTAAACACTTGATCCCCGGCTGGTGATGCTGTTTGGGAACCTTAAGGAATCTTAGGAGGTGGAGCCTTGCTGTGGGAGGCAAGCCACTGGAGATGTGCTTCAAGGGTGCAGAGCCTCACCTCACTTCCTGTGCTCTTTCTGCTTCCTGTGTGAAGATGAAATGTGATCAGCCGTGTCTCTGCTTCTCTGTTGCCATGCCATCCCAGCCAAGCTGGACTGTATCCCCCTCTGGAACTCTAAGCCAAAATAGGCCCTCTCTTCCCTAACTTGCTGTTTGTCATGGTATTCTGTAACAGCAACAGGGAAGTAACCAATTAATACAAGATACAATTTCTCTCCCAATGCCCTTTCTGCTGACAGATGTAGCATTTATTTGCTGGCTTATTTCCTCCAAGAGAGGAGCCAGTGGGAAATCTCAAGTCTCCCCATAAAGCTACAGGAAGTTCTGCCTCTCTCTTTCTCTCTCTCTCTGCCTCCCTCCCCCTCTCTCTCAGCTTTAGCCCATTTTGTCCTCTCTGTTCCTTCTCTAGACTCCAGTTATAGAAAACGGAATTTGTTACGCTTAGTAAAATCACCAATGGGAATCTTGAGTCTCAATGACAACTGTAATCTATAATTTCCTTCTGATGTCAGGAACAGGTTAAGAAGTCTGTCCTGGAGAAAGATTTTGACTTTAAAGGAGGAGTTCTCAGCTATAGTGTACGTTTGCACAGCCTCCTTAAAAGGCTCTGAAAAGGCAGTGGGGTGTTTTTTTTTTAGCTCACTGGCCAAAAACTGCCAGTTACTGATCACACTTTCTATCATCTAACAGTGTCTTGTGACTGCATAAATCTAGGTCTTTTATTTTAGATCACTTGCCCAATGGTTTACAAAAAATGTTTTTTTTTTAAAAAAAAAAAAAAAAGTCACCCTCTCAGGACAAGTTAACCTCTTTATTTTTAAGACTTGGGGATCAGGGACTGGAGAGATGGATCAGCATAAATCTAGGTCTTTTATTTTAGAACACGTGCCCAATGGTTTACAAAAAATGTTTTTTTTTAAAAAAAAAAAAAAGTCCCCCTCTCAGGACAAGTTACCCTCTTTATTTTTAAGCCTTGGGGATCAGGGACTGGAGAGATGGATCAGCAGTTAAGAACACTGACTGTTCTTGCAGAAGACCGGGGTTTGAATCCCAGCACCCACATGGGAGCTAACAACTGTCTATAACTCCAGTTCCAGGGGATCCGACAGCCTCTTCTGTCTCCGCGGGAATTGCCCGACACGGGTGCACTTACCTACATGCAGGCAATACACGCACACACATAAAATAAAAACAATAAATAAAATATTTTTTAAAAGACTTGGGGATCAAATGTATCCCAATTATAAAGATGACATCCAAGAGGAGAAGCACTAGGAATCAGAGCAGAGTGACCCATGCAGACAATAAGAACACAACGTGTCCCTTCTGCTTGAGACTGATCAAAAATCCGTGAACAATTGCAGGCATCTCCTTCCACCCCGGAGCCTGGGAATCAGGTGCAGTACACGACGCCCAAATCTGGAGTTGCAGTGGCCAGTGGGGGTCAAGTTTCACCCTTTTATCCTTTTCTTTTTCCTTCTTCTTTTTGTATATAATAAAAGTAAAAAATGTTTCTCTCAGACTGTAGCATGATTTTCGTGTAAGGCTCTGGAGAGACTGGGAAACTCAAAGAGAAAGTGTCTTACATCCTGGCCCTAATGCATCAGGGACACATCCCTGCAGGACCTAGTTAGTATATTATGCAAAATAAGTGCCTCAAAAATAGAAGGGCCCACCATGTAAGGTTTGGCATTACCTTCTTAATCCAATAAGGAACTGCATTGACCTTATCACATAGAGGTAGGGGAACCCAGAAAATGTTACATGAGCATAGCCACCCCCCTTTATAAGGCCACCTGAATTAGGTTAGCATGGATTTAAGAAGTAGAGCAAGAACCAATGATCTGGTACATGTCCTGTAAGCAGCCCCGTAAAGGAGATCCCTAGCCAAGTGCAGAAATGCACACAAAGAAGGACATTGTAGGCATAAAGGACTCAGCCCAAGGAAAGGGAGTCCCTGCTTTACCACAGTGAGATGGAGATACAATGTAACTGAGTAGAAACATCTTTGGATAAGACCCAAACAGCGAAGGACAGCACCAGGAGGACCCAGATCCCATTCTTTGACCAGTGCTCAGATTCCTGCAGATTGAGTTCCTGGCTTTACAAGCTGCTGATTATGAAGGAGGAGTCCATCCCCAATGGCCTTCAAATCTGCTTATTGATAACTAGCTCCCTAACATCACTGACTGTGCTTTAAATGCCAACCAATGCTGCCCAGACAACACTGTGCTATAGGAGAAGCTATGTGCCTGCTGCCGGAAAGCCTAGACAGACATGTAGGTAAAGGGCACTAGGAAGGGGAAGCTGGTGGGTCCTCCCCTCCCTTCCCCAGTGAGCAGGCCTCTGCTCTTAGACTAAAGCAGGAGACCTGTTCTTTTTTTAAAAAAAATCAATGAAACACCTAAAAAGGGATCTTGGAGAGGAAGGACTGAGACCTGAAAGAAAACTGCTGACTTCCCAAACACAGACACAGAGAAGCAGCTCCACCTGGAGGGGGAAATGTCACCAGGTTCCTTGGGCTGGTGAGATGGGTAGGCAGGGACAGGTGCTTGCTGCCAGAGCTACCTGAGTACAATCCTGGGACTCAGAGAACCAAGGCCTGAAAGCTGTCCTCTGACCTCCTCCACATGCGTGCATACAAATAATAAACAAAAGTCAAACAAAGTAAGTAAAGCTTTCTTTACTTGGACAAATACAATGTTGGGCCACTGGCCTGTTAAAGCCCTGCACTTCCACCCCAGAGAAAAGCTTACAAACCCAGGCAACCTACACGGAGCCCAACTCACACTGTCTTTTAGGGAAATGTACCCATCAGCTGGGGACAAAACCCACATCAACTGCTTTTATTTTACAAAGCTTTCATTTAGGACTATAACTAGATGCCCAAATACCACCAGGTATTTGGCTAAAAGTCAGAAAGAGTATAAAGCCAAACAAACGGGCGACTAACAATGACTAAATATGCATCAGGGAATGAAAAGTAATTCAAGAGGAAAAAAACCTTTGACAGTAATATTACAATGATGTAAGCAGATGCAGTGTCCGTAAGAGCACAGTCTGTGAACCTAAAGGAGCAATGAGAACAGATAGATGTGCTGCTGTGGGGGCGTAACAGCAATCCCAGTGGATCAGAAGTTCAAGATCAGTCTGGCTTATGTAGTGAGTTTGAGGCTATCAGAACCTATCTCAAAAAATAAAAGAAAAAGAGAGAGAGAGAGAGAGAGAGAGAGAGAGAGAGAGAGAGAGAGAGAGAGAGAGAAACAAAAATGTTTTTTGGATGTTAACATATAATTGTTGGGCTGGGTGTGGTGGTGCATGCCTTTAGTCCCAGCACTCGGGAGACAGAGGCAGGTGGATCTCTATGAGTTCGAGGCCAGCCTGGCCTATATAGCAAGTTCCAGGCCAGGTGGGGCTACAGAGAGACCCTGTCTCAAAAAGAACAACCCCCCCCCAAAAAACAAAAAAAAACCCATGTAATTGTCAAAAAAATTTTATTGCACTGTCTGAAGAATAAAATGAATAAAGACTGAATTAGAAATCAGAATTAAAATTTACTTTTCTTTTTTAAATTTTTTTAAACTTTAAAAAAAATTTTTATTTATCATGTGTATGAATGTATTGCCTGCATGTAAGTGCACCCATGTCATGCAATGCCCATGGAGGTCAGAAGAGGCTGTCAGATCACCTGGGACTGGAGTTACGGACAGTTGTTAGCTGTCATGTGGGTGCTGGGATTCAAACCCAGGTCTTCTGCAAAAACAACCAGTGTTAACCACTGAGCCATCTCTCCAGCCCCAACATTTACTTTTCTATAATTCAAACTAGAAAATAAAGAATTCAAAAATATAAAAATAAATTTAAGACACTTGAAAGACAGCTCCAGAAGCCAAGCATCTTCTTTTTTTAATTTAAAAACCTATTTTTTTTTTTTTTTTTTTTTTTTGGCCAGGCATGGTGGTGCACGCCTTTAATCCCAGCACTAGCGAGGCAGAAGCAGGTGAATCTTTGTGAGTTCAAGGCCAGCCTGGTCTACATAGCGAGTTCCAGGTCAGCTGGGGCTACAGGGAGAACCTGTCTCAAAAAGACCAAAAAAAAAATATTATTTTTATTTTATTTGTTTGAATGCTTTGCTTGAATGTATATAAGTGCACCCATGCATGCAATGCCCTCAAAGGCCAAAAGAGGGCGTTATAGTGCCTGGAACTGAAGTTATAGATGATTGTGAGCTACCCTGTAGGTCCTGGGAACCTAACCCAGGTCCTCTGCAAGAGCAGCCAATGCTCTTAACCACTGACCCATCTCTCCAGCACTGCAAGCATCTTTCGAAAAGAAGTTCCAGCTGAGTGTAGTGCGTCACACCTGTGTCTCAGCACTTAGGCGGCTAAGGCAAGAGCATCATCATAAGTTCAAGGCCAACCTGAGCTATATAGTAAAACCTTGTCTCAAAGAAACTAAACAAACAAAAAAGAAGTTCCATGTGAAGAATACTAAGACAAACAGAAGGGATAAATAATCAAAGAAGTAGCTGAAGACATTTTCCCTAAACTTCCTGAGTCTTCATTTTTAAAGGGTTTATGTAGTTAAGAAAACTTTTTAGGAGGCACTCCTAGACCCAATGTAATGAGATACTATGTAAAGAGAAAATGTAAATGTAAAGAGAAACTCCCCAAAACTTTCAGTGTTACCAAAAGAAACAAGAGCAAGAACAATACCAACGTCTTAACAACATTCGATACTCAAACACAGAGGGCAGTAGTTTTGTGTTTTTTAAAGTGGAAAATGGTTGCATTTCTTCACTTATTTATTTTACAATGAATTTATTTGGTGAAAGGACAAAACCACATTTTTCAAGATGTTATAGTCTTATCCTCTCCGCCGTCACCGCCTTCCCCACCCACCAGGCTCCAAAAGTAATAACATTTTTATTACTTTCTTGTTTCTAGTTGGGAAATTTTTAAATTTAGATTTCCCAATCAATCCAATTAATTTTATGTTTGCTCAAATAAATCCATAAGCGACATAAAAACACTCTGAGTGACTATACCAATATTGTGTAATGAAATTTATATTGTTAAATAAAAAAATACTGTGAAAGAAAATGCCAGAGAAGGAATTCCAGAAAAAGGAATCCAGAAACACACCAGACCCACCAAACATGTCAGTGGCCGAAGTGACCCAGGGAAGTAGAAGCTGAGACATTAAAGCCATAAGACCCAGAAGCCAATTTGCTATGAAGCCAACAGAGCTGAGGTTCTGGGTCCCTTACAGGCCCAAGCTCTCTCGAAGGCCAAGGAACAGACCCTACAGTGTAGTGTTTGTAATTTTGTAAGTTTTTTCTTTGAGAAGCCCCCCTAAAATTTTTCAAAATTCAAGACCCACAAAACCTGGATCCATCCTTAACTAGATCTTACCATTTGAAAGATGTTTCTTCAAACAACAAAGCTGCAAAGTTTGTTTCCAGTCAAGCTACAGAAAGATTTATCCAATAATATAA
>NW_008343597.1:1917475-1942966 GCF_000622305.1 Nannospalax galili | reverse complement strand
TAGTAAATTATGTTGATTAATTTTCTACTTTAACCTACAGCCCAGATACAAATATTTAATTGCAATCACAGAACATCACATTGATACTCTAAATCTTGGCAACATAAAATATTAATACAGTTAAAAATGTTGACCCTTACTGCCAGGCATGGTGGCGCATGCCTTTAATCCCAGCACTCGGGAGGCAAAGGCAGGCGGATCTCTGTGAGTTCAAGGCCAGCCTGGTCTACATAGTGAGTTCCAGGACAGCTGGGGCTGGAAGGGCCGTTAATTTATTTGTCTTTGATAATGGACTATCTAGGACAAGTTGCTAAAGGAAACAGTAAGAATAGAGATTATCATACACTGTTTACATTAAAAAAAAAAAAACAGCAGTGTGAAGTCAGACGGGTCAAAAGTCGTGGAAGGCACTATAAAAGCAATATTTTTCTCATATTTCAAAATATACCTACATTATTCCTAAAGATGCCAGACCAAGGAAAAATCAGGAGTATTACTAATGGCAGAAGTAATATTTAAAAGATACAATAATAATACTAAGAATAACCTAACCACAAAGCATTTACAGTCATGTTTGTGATTAACTGACCCAGGAGAAGAAAGGAAATTTTGACCTTTTATTTTATAATCTTCTATAGTATTTGTTGAACTGTTTTTGTTTTTGTGTTTTTTGAGACAGGATCTCCCTGTAGCCCCAGCTGGCCTGGAACTCGCTATGTAGACCAAGCTGGCCTCAAACTCAGAGAGATCCACCTGCCTCTGCCTCCCTAGTGCTGGGATTAAAGGCATGTGCCACCACACTCAACATTCAAACACTATTTTAATTGAAAAAAGTTGAATTGAAGACATTATTTATAGCATTGTTTATAATTGTAGGAACTGGAAATAGCCTATCCTCAGAGAGATTAAGGGGAAACTGATTAAAATAATTTAAATTGATTTTATGTATTCACTAACATAAAACCATCTCTACACTATATTTTTTATTTTAAAAATCCAGATGCTTTAGCAAGAGAGATGACTCAGCAGGTAAAGGCACTTGCAACCAAACCCGACAGCCTGAGTTCAATCTCCAGGATCCACATGGTAGAGAGAACTAACTCCCACAAGTAGTCCTCTGACCTCTCTACACATGTGCTGTAGCATGTCCCAGTCCACGCACCACACACAAATAAATAAATGTAATTTTTAAAACCCTTTTCAGTCAGATTCTTAATAACACTTTCCAGTCTTAAATATCCAGTGGTGTGTATGTATATGTATATGTCCAAAATACATATTCCGAAATGGCAGTGATTGTTGTATCCAGGGGAAAGATTGCACTTGCCTGCATTTCCTAAAATTTCTTACGAGAAACAGAAATTGTCCTGTAGTACACAGAAAACAAAAATGTCATTTTAATTTATTTTCTTTAATTCTCTTACATTTCTCCTGATTAAAACAAGGCCACATAGATTCAGTTCATCATTCTCGCCACAACTGAATATTTATTGAGTCAAAATATGTTTGGCATCACCCTCAAAGGGGTCAGGTACAAAGATGTCCTTCAACTGACAGTGTAAGGAGAACACAGTTTTATAGCTAGAGGCAGATATAGAGAACAGCGTTGGCGGTGGATTTCTGACCTCAAGGACAGGCCCATGTAAATCATCACCGCTTCAGAACAAAGCACAGAATTTGTCAGAAGTGGTCCACGGTCTGGGATGCTCATTTCCAAACTGCTCTGGGAAAACAGTTACTCCTGATAAATTTCATAACATTTGAAAAATCTGTGTCTTTTCCAATTATAAAGAACCCCCTTGCAGACTGTGATAGGAAAGTTTACAAGGGCTTCATTGTTACACAGCTCTAAAGGTGAGAAAGCAAGACAAAAAGCAGTAGGTGCTGGCACTCAGGAAAGCTCCAGTCTGAGGCATTTCCAGTATCTCAAAGCAAGCAAGAAAACCACAGAGAATTTCCTGGTGTGGGACATTTTGCTTCCACACAAAGGCTGCTCTGTACTTCAAAATTCAGGATGACACTTCAAAGGTAACCAAAATACACCTGTATCTAATTTCACTTGCATTTTTTGGCCTTGACATGTCTAAATTTAATCAGATATTTTTTAGAACCAGCAGTAATTCCGAGCACCAAATGATATTTACCCCAAGCTGGAAAATTCTCCAAAGAACTTTCCAGTGTACCAGGTGTTATACTGAACATTTTCCATCTGCTACTTGCAACACTTAGGAAATAGATAATATTATTATCTACACATAGCAGAAGGTATTTTCCAAATATGACCACTACAGGATCTCCTATCCCAAAGGCTTTCTACAGTGTGACCTTGACACTCCTCCAAACAGTAAAGCTGGCACCTTGGAACCCTAAGAGACTTTGATCAATTGATGTCATTTAACTTCCAAAGCAAGGTCAGTAACTTAACAACTTCCACCAGATTGCCCTGGAGTGTTTGCTGTGGGAGAAACTAGCTACTGCTTAAGATGTCCAGCTATCACAACATCATACTGGAGGGAAGTAGGGCTTGCAATCAACAATGCCAGCCAAGCTCCCTGCCAACAGATCTCCTCCCCTGCCAATCTGGGGAAGCCATTGTACACGTCCAGGGCACTCAAGCCTTAGATGACAGAAGTCCCAGTAGGCATCTGACTGTAACTGCACGGGTTTCCCTCCAAGGGAAAATTTCCCAGTGAAGCCCTTTCTAAAGTTCTGACCCAGGTTCTACACGGAAGTTCCTGATGATTTTCTACATACCCAAAACCAGAACTTGTTTTGCAAATGGGGAAACTGAGGCTTAGCTGCACAGGAGGGAATTCAGATCTGGTATTCTAAACCCTGTCAAAAGCCTGTGGCTGGGGAGGTCATGGGCCCTGGTGGAGAAACTACTGTTATTATCTTACTGAAGGAACATGATGTGCTCATCCAATTGCCTTCTAAGTAACTATTTATTCCCACGGATTAATGCTGCTGCTGTCAGATTAGTCAGAGGAGCATCTTTTTTTCAATGGTCAGTGGTAATTACAGAGATTCAGAACTAGTCAAAGCGATGAGAACAAGTGACTGTCGAATGCTCAGCCATAAATGGCACATCTATGTCTATCTATCCAGGGCTCAAAGATGATGAGGGAAAAGAAGGCAGAAAGCACACACCAGGCAGAGGAAGGCGGATCTCTGTGAGTTCAAGCCCAGCCTGGTCTACATAGTGAGTTCCAGGACAGCTGGGGCTACAGGGAGATCATATCTCAAAAAAGACCAAAATAAATAAATAAATAAAGTATTTTATATTAAAAAACTCACCAATTTCTTTTTTTAAATTTTATTATTTTTATTTTATGTGTATGCATGTATTGCCTGCACGTACGTAAGTGCACCCATGTCATGCAATGCCCGTGGAGGTCAGAAGAGGCTGTCGGATCCCCTGGGACTGGAGTTACCGACAGTTGTTAGCTGCCAAGTGGGTGCTGGGATTCAAACTCGGGTCTTCTGCAAGAACAAACAGTGTTCTTAACCGCTGAGCCATCTCTCCAGCCCCAAAACACCAATTTCTAAATACATGCAAAGCTGGCGAGATAGTTCAGCGGGTAGAAGCACTTGCTGCCAAGCCTGAAGATCTGAGTTTGATCCTTGGGACCCACATGTTGGAAAGAGAACTCCTGTAAATTGCACTCTGACCTCCACATGTGCATTGTGGCACACCTGCATGAGCGCACACACACACATACACAAACATTTACACACAAATAATTTAATTTAAAATAAATAACCAACACAGAATAAATGTAATTTTTTAAAAGAAATAATGTGTATGGCGTCCTTATTAAATATAAGGATAATGACCTTTGGAGAGTATAGATCACCAGCAAGGGAACGGTTTAACTCTAAGATCAAAACCTTTCCCACTGTATCACATAGTTAATGGACCAAGACACACCGACCCTCAGAGCAGTGGAATGTTTCCACATTGTTTTATTTTGAGGTTTTTGTTGTTCTTTTGTTTTATTCTTTGAGACAAGGTCTCACTGTGTAGCTCTGGCTGGCCTGCAACTTGCTATGTAGACTAGGCTGGCCTCAAACTCCTAAAGGTCCAGTGCTTCTGCCTCCTGAGTGCTAGGATCACAGGTATGGACTAACCACATCCGGCCCTGTTTCCACATTTTTATTGAGAAAGACCAGCAACCTGTTTGTAATGCAAAGTTCATATCAATTTGTAGTGTGCTACTCCTTTGTGTGTTTCCTGTAATTAAATGACATTATCTGATGCCAATAAGTACTAATCTCTGTTCACAAACCCATGTGTACAGAAAATTTAATTTTCTAGGTATTTTTAAATCCAGTTTAATTTCCCTAGACACCCTATTAACTTGATAGTAGAAATTAAATCACAGCCAATTCAAAGTTCTCTCTTAGGACACTTGGGAGTTGTGGTAGCATTCCGAGGATGGGAGAAAGCAAAAGGCCTCTGGTCCTTCTCCCTTCTATCCTGGGGCATCCTCCCAAAGTCACCAGTCCACAGAAGAAGCTGGTGGTCACTCCTGTTCCCATCAGTGAAGCCCCTGAAGGTTAAAAGCTCTCCCTCTCCTGCCACACCCCAGGACCGAAATTGGCCTCACTGCTCCATTTCTGGGCTTCCCCTGGGCTGCAGGAAACCTGATGCTCTCAAAGTTCCCACCCGTGTAGGAACTATGCAGCCTGTCCTGCATGCTATTGACACTGCCTCAAAGCCCATCCAGAAGGCAAATCCAAAGTGCTGTCTGTTCTCAGACTCACAATGCTGTGTGGGGTTCAGTCATTTCCCCTTCAGACTTAGCTGGGAATCAAAATGGACAGAGTAAAGTCCCAGCCTCAGCTCACTCCATCTCTCATCACTCTCTTTCGGTTCTACTCTTTCCTTTCCATGGTAAAAATCTCAGGAATAAAGAAGCCTTACCCTAAATTATCACTGAAATAGACAGTGGAGTTAACTGTCCTTCATCTGGAGTAAATGGATCTAACAGGCTTTTGTAGAACATTCCATCCTACTGGCTGCAGAATTCACATTCTTCTCCACAGCTTCAGAGAATTCTCTGGAATAGATCATTGTAATAAATCCCAATCAAAATCCCCATGGCATTCTTTACAGAAATAGAAAAAAATCATCCTAAAATTCATATGGAACCACAAAAGACCCTAGACAGCCAAAGCAACCCTGAGCACAAAGAGAAGTGCTGGAGGGATTACGACAGCAGATTTCAAGGTAATTACAGCACTACAGTAATAAAAGCAGCACAGTACATGCACAAAAACGGACATGTAGGTCCATAGATCAAAATAAAAGACCCAAACATGAGTACATCTAATTACAGCCATCAGATATTTAACAAAGATGCCAAAAATACACAATGGAGAAAAGACAGCGTCGTCAACAAGTGGTGCTGGGAAAACTGGTTGCCCACATGAAGAACAAAATTAGATCCACATCTATCACTCAGCACAGAAATCAGCTTCAAATGGATCAAAGAGCTGAGTATAAAATCTGAAATACTAAAACTGTTAGAAGAAAACCTAGGCAGCACCCTACAAGATACAGGTGCAGGAAAGGGCTTTCTTATAAGACTTCTTTTCAGGAAGTAAGGCCAAGAATTGACAACTGAAAAGCTTCTGCACAGCAAAGGAAACAAACGAAGAGGAAACCTACAGCGTGGGACAGATCTTTGCTAACTATAGATCCGATAGAGGACTACTATCCAGGATATACAAAGAACTAAAAACCATGGGGCTGGAGAGAGCAGTTAAACTGCTCTTGCAGAGGATCCGGGTTCGATTCCCAGCACCCACATGGCGGCTACAAACTGTCCTTAACTCCAGTTCCAGGGGAATCCGAAGCCCTCTTCTGACCTCCAAGGCATTGCATGACACGGGTGCACTCACATACATGCAGGCAATACACACATACATGTAAAATAAAAATAATAAATAAAATATTTTTTAAAAGAACTAGAAAAAGAATCAAGAAAACAGATGACCCAATTTTAAAAATGGGCTACAGAACTAACCAGAGTTCTTTAAAAAAGAAATAAAAAATGGCTAAAAATCATTTTTAAAAAAGTGTTCAGTCGGGCATGGTGTCACACGCCTTTAATCCCAGCACTCAGAGGCAGAGGCAGACAGATCTCCGTGAGTTCAAGGCCAGCCTGGTCTACATAGCAAGTTCCAGGCCAGCTGGAGCTACAGGGAGACCCTGTCTCACAAAAAAGAAAGAAAAATCCATAAAGAAACATAATATTTTATAAGATTACTTAAAATTACATAATATATACACATATAATCTATTTTATTATATATACAAAATTTTAATAGAATTACATTACACAAGATGCTAATTCTCCCCCCCCAAGAACCATAGACGATCTAACTAAAACCCTAGTGCCAGGCATGGGAAACCTCCCTTCAAGTTGTTGGTCAGGGCAGTCCACGAGACTCCTAAGTAATATAGGGTATAGCCAATTGTCCTTGGCTGCCTCCCAGAACTTGAAGGTAAGACCTTACCTCTGAACACACCGCACACTTCAGACACAGGACTTGGAGGCATTTAGTTGGAACTGACCTGGAAGCCTCCTCCCTGAGGACTAGTTCTCATAGTATTGTAAGGTGCTATACAAAATACCAAAGGAGAAAAGCAATCAGTATACCTACCCAGCTGTAAAACCTATGACCCACAACAATGACTAGCCCATTAAGATATTCCTAATGGGGCTAGAGAGATGGCTCAGCAGTTAGGAGCACTGGCTTCAGTTCCTAGCATCCATATGATGGCTAAAAATCATCTATGACTCCAGTTCCAAGAGATCTGATGCCCTCTTCTGACCTCCACAGTCACTGCACACACATGGTATACCTACATACAAGTAGGCAAAACACTCATACACATAAAACAAAAATAAACCAATCAAGGCAGTCATGGTGGCGCACGCTTTTAATCCCAGCACTCCAGAGGCAGAGGCAAGCCTGTGAGTTTAAGGTCAGCCTGGTCTATATAGATAGTTCCAGACCAGCTTGAGGCTATGGGAGACCCTATCTCAAAAAGACCAAAAATATAAATAAATTAATTAATTAGTTAATTAATTAAAGATTTAAAGATATCTTTGGTAGTGAAATAATGGCACTTTTATCTTGGGGGAATGAACTGCTTTTCTAATTGGTCTTAAAGCCTGCTCAATAGGAGAAAATTTATGCTTGGTACTGTAAAGCTAGCCAAATACCAGTAGCTGGAGAAATCATAGACCCTAGAGGAGAACCTACTATTACCGTCTTTCTAAATTAATAGAATTTGTAAGCAATCTAAATACTTATCCTTATACCCACAAGTAAGTGTGGCTCCTACTACTCATCAAAGCAGCTTTTTTTGCAACAGATAGAGCCTATTACAAAGTTCCATAACTGGTCAAAAGGCAGAGAGTCACTGTGGGATAGATCTCTAACACAACCCCTATACCTAAGACTCAGGAAACACCACAGAAGAGGAAGCAGGAAGATCCTAAGAGCCAGGGGACCAGGATGCCTGCTACCAGCTAGTGGATTCCAGACATGACAGGGAAGCTGCACACATGAAATCTCAACAATATAGTTGCCTAAACAAAAATTGTGTAATGACAACACCAGTTGGCATGCCAACACGAACAAGGGAAATTTCACAAGGTTCCATCTCTAAATAAAGAGCTACAGACAATCAATGGCGGCTGCAGAAAGGAGAATCAGTTTTCTCCAGGGTAGAGCCCTCTGATAGATTATCCATTCTCATCAAGTGGTCAGCCCTAAATACATGTAAACACAAGCACCACTAAATGGACTCGCGTGTGCGTGTGTGTGTGAGTGTGTGTGTGTGTGTGTGTGTGTGTGTGTGTGTGTGCAGTACAATTAAACAGGTGTGAAGCTTAGTAGACAAGATGCAAGAGTCAACTCTCTCTTTTACCCATGTGGGTTTTGGAGACGGAATTCAGTTTGTCCAGGTGGGAAACAAGTGCCTTTACCTGCTGACCTATCTTGCTCCAATTTGTTTATTCAATTAATATCTCCATACTAAATGTTCATATTTGCTGAGGTATTTGGATAATGTTTTCGTTGTATGATACTCATAGAATATGAAGAAATCCCTCCCCTCTCCCCAACTAGTCCTCTTTCTTTTTTCATGTCTTGTGTGTGTGTGTGTGTGTGTGTGTGTGTGTGTGTGTGTGTAAACCAATGATAAAGAGGCCACAAAATTGAGAAGGAGTTGGGGGGAAGAGATGGGGAGATGAAATGATGGCAATACAGTACCCGTGTGTGAAGTTCTCAAAAATTTTTAAAGAGAAAAGGAGACAACAAAAGAGAGTAGTAGAAACCAGAAGCTTCAAAAAGCACAAAAGATTAATGAAACACTGAGCTGATATTTTGAAAAGATAAAATTGGCAAGCTTTTAACCAGATTCATGAAAAAAAAGAGAGTGAAGACTCAAAATGAGAGGAAAAAAGAAATATTACTAATACGACAAAAATACAAAGGTCCACTAGGAATTTATTTAGATTTTTGCATTTATTTATTTAGTTAGTTAGGGCCATGTGGAGTCCAAAGGACACCTTGCAGAAGTCAGTTCTATCCTTCAATCATGTGGGTTCCAGGGTTCAAACTCAGGTTGTCAGTCTAGGCAGCAAATGCCTTTACCCACTGAGCCATCTTGTTGGCCCCATTAGGAGTTTGTATGAACAAGTATATGCCAACAATTTGGAAAACTTGGAAGAGATGGAAAAATTACTAAAATCATACAGCCTACTAGAGTACATCAGGAAGAAATCCAAAGAGGACCAGTAAGGAGTAATGAGACATGTGGTAATAAATATTTCCCATCAAAGAAAAGCCCAGGGAGGACCACACTTACATAGTGATCTGTAGATTCTATGAAATGTGCTTCAAAGTTCCATGACATTCTTCACAGAAATGGAAAAAAAATAACACAAAAATTAATATAGATCCACAAAAGGCTCCAAGTAAACACAAGAAGTTGTGATCACAAATAAGTATAACTGACTTCACACAACCTGACTTCAAAATGTACCACAAAACAATAGTAACTAAAAGAGCATGGTACTGACTTAAGAATAAGCGCATTGATCAGTAAATCAGAATAGAGAACCCGTAAATACATCCACATACTTAGAGCCAATCTTTTTTTTTTTTTTTTTTTTTTGGACTTTTTTGAGAAAGGGTCTCCTTGTAGCCCTAGCTGACCTAGGACTCACTATGTAGACCAGGCTGGCCTTGAACTCACAGAGCTCCTCCTGCCTCTGCATCCCAAATGCTGGGATTAAAGGCATGCACCACCACGCCTGGCTCAATTTTTTACAAACATACCAAGAACACATACTGGCAAAGGACAGACTCTTCAATAAACAGTGCTAGAGAACCAACCTAGATATCCACAGCCAGAAGAGCTGAAACCAGACCCCAAATGGATTAAAGACTTAAATATAAGACCAGAAACTATAAAACTAGCAGAAGGAAACATGGGGGAAACACTTCATGCCATTGATCTGGGCAAAGTTTTCTTTGGATAAGACCTCAAAAGTACAGAGAACAAAAGCAAAAATAGAAAAATAGTAAGTTTTTTGAGACAGGGTTTCCTATAGCTCAGGCTGGCCTTGAACTCTCTATGTAGTAGAGGCTAACCCTGAATTCCTGATCTTTCTGCTTTCAGCGCTTAGGTGCTGGGAACGCAGGTGTGTATTATCACTCCTGGTAATAAACTACAAAACAGCAAAGCAAGCAACAGAATGGACCTGTGGAATGGGAAAAAATATTTGCAAATTATGCATCTGACAAAGGGTTAACATCCAGGTTATAAAAGGGGCTCAAAAATCTGAATAGCAAAAAGAAACCCACAATAAGAGCGTTCCAATTTATAAATGGGAAAAAGATTTGAACAGACATTTCTCAAAAAAAAGGCATGCAAATGGCCAACAGATATACATGAAAATCTTCAGCATCATCAATGATCTGGGAAATGAATATCAAAACCACACTGAGACATAGTTTCATCTCAGTGGCTGTGACTTTTACAGTATGAACATGCTCTGGGCAAATGACTGTTATTTAACCTTGCAATCAAAAAGTTAAGATTATCTTGTTTATAATATAGACAAGTTTAGTAACCTTGGGCTCCTCTTGGGACCTGAAAATATAGCCTTAATCCCTCATGACCCTTCCTTGCCCTTAGCCCAGAATAATGTAGATATGTATGTGTTTTGCATATCAGTCAAGCAACTGCTGCAACCTGCAGGTATTTGCTGAAAGCAACAAAGTTTATTCCATTTGTATTGCAAACAATAGAGGGGTTTAAACTGATAATGTCTGTTTGTGGTAGCATGTGTACTATTCAATAGGGGGTCAGAAAGGACATACTCCTCTGATAGGATAGTTCCTTTTTATTTCCCCATTTTATGCTGAATAGATACTTTAGTAAAAGAAAGAGTGTTCTAGAGGACAGCTCTGAGAGAATTCTGAAGGAACAGATTCTTAGAACATTTTAGGTCCCTCTTGGCTAAAACAGGTGCTACAAGTCAAGCTGTCCTTATTCAAGCATTACCATAATGTGGCCTCATGTAGTAATCACAAGGGGCAATTTCTTGTCTTTTTTTATCATCAAAAAGATAAGAAATCAAAAATTCAATTTGAGAAGATAAAATTATAAATAAGACTGTGAAGAAAAGGAGGCTCTTATACACAGTTGATGAGACTAAATCAGTTCAGCCATTGTGGAAAACAGTATGGAGATTCCAAAAAAAACAAACTAAAAGTACTTCTGGATATATATCCAGAAGAAATGAAATCATATAATAAAGAGATGTCTAAACTCCCTTATTTACTGTGACACAATCACAATAGCCAAAATATGGAATAAATTTAAGTGTCCATCAGCAGATGAAGGTTTAAGGAAAATGTGGTATGCAGAGTGGAATACTTACTATTCAGCTGTCATTTGTAGCAACATAAGTGAGTCTGGGGGACATTGTCTTTACAAATGGAATACTGATCACCAGTGCCTGGCAAAGGTGGGGACAGGGACAGATTGTACAGCAGGTATAGTTACAGATAATAAGTTTTTAATGTTCTATTGCACAATAGAATGATATACTTAATAATAATATAAATTTCAAAATAGCTAGAAGACAGAATTTCAATGTTCTCATCTCAAGACATTATAAACGTTTGAGATGATGGACATACTAACTACGTGACCATTGCACATCATGTAACCATATAAAAAGTAATAACATTTTCATTCTCTTCCATTTTGTCCCTTTCTCTCAGAAGGGATTGGGGTTGGGTCAGGATAGGACTGGCCAAAACTTTGCTACTTACCATGATTCCTTACATCCCTATAAACAAGAGGACTGCTGACTATTATACAGAAGTTCATTGAGGGATAATTGGATTTATTACTTAACAAAAAGTAAAAGCTATTCTCTGTGACAGTTTCATACATGTATATACTCTACTTCAGTAATAACTGTTCTTAATTTGAACAAACAACAAAAGCTTTTATTTAGTTGTAACAGCCAAGAGATATGGAAAGAGGCTTACTGAGGCTCATTATACTAATTCTCTGGGGGTCCCGAGCCCCATCAGACTGGGGAGATAATTAGATCTCATAAGAAAACAAAGCCATCCCCCATGCCACAGATACTCCACACAGTGCCTCCAGCCCAACCTTGCCTCAACTCAGTCCACTTCCAGTCATGTGATCCACAGATGCTCCAAATGGTGCCCCCAGCACTGCTGTATGTAGCTCCAGCTCCAGGAGATCCTACACCCCAGCTCCACCATGTGCTCCACCTCTGGTCCCATATCCTAAAGCTCTCAACAGGGTTCCTCCTGCCCCAGCCCAATCCACCTCTGGATACACACACCACTGCTGTTCCATTTAGTACTTGGGTACTGGCTCCTAATCCTAACCCCAGTCCTGCCAACCTTGGCTCTGCCCCATGAAGGCACCTTAAAGCCACCCAGGTCACCCCCTCACCTTGAGATTCTATCATGGTAAGCTAAGGACTCATACTGAAATACAACCAATGTCGTAAAGCCAGATGCTTGAGTCCCATTGAAAAAGCACAAATAATGTGATTAAACCAAGGCAATATTCTCTCTCTCTCTCTCTCTCTCTCTCTCTCACACACACACACACACACACACACACACACACACAAATCACCAATCCCAACATAGATGAAATTCAAGACATAGAATTCAAAAGAACAATTATAAACATTCTCAACTAGTTTAAAACATTCAAAGAAGACACAAAAACCTTGTGGTATTTTGAATAAGAAATATTCTCCATAGGCTCAAGTATTTAAACACTTTGTCCCCAGTTGATGGTGCTGTTTCAGAGGTCATGAAATCTTTAGATGTTATAGCCTTGTTCAAGGAAGTGTGTCACTGGCAGGGGTGGCGGGTGGTTATAGTTCATGGCCTTATTCAACTTCCAGTTGGCACTCTCTGTGTCAAGTTTGCAACTGAAGATGTGAGTGCTCAGGTTCCTGCTCTACTACTATGCCTGCCACTACTGCCATGGCTCCCCATGGTGGACTCATTCCTCTGGAACCATAAGCCCAAATAAATTCTTCCTTCTATAAGTTTCCCTGGTCATGATGTTTTATCACAGCAACAGAAAAGTAACTTATACAAATTTGAATGAATGTAAAGAGGATGGGACTAAAAGTATTAAAGTCCAGGAAAACACAAGCAAATGACTGGATGAAATAACGGGGACAAATCAGGATGAGAAATGGAATTCAATAAAGGGATAGAAACACTAAGAAAACCAAAGCTGTGTATCTAATCCTTGAAAGATTTTAGGGTTACCTCTTCAGAGGGGGGATGCTGGAGGGGAGGGCGTGTACAAAATTGCATGTACAAAATTCTCAATAGAGTTTTTGTAAAAATAAAAAAAGAAAAGAAAAAGAAAACCAAAGCTGAAGTGAAGAAGGAAATGAAAAATCCAGTAAGTCCAATAAAAACCACAGTGGAAAGCTTCACTAACAGAATCGATCACGCAGAAGACAGAACATCAGTCCTTGACGACCAAGTAGAGGAAGTGGATCACTCAGTCAAAGAAAATGATAAATTTTATTTGGTTTTATTTAATTTTTTAAAATTTATTTTATGTATATAAATGTTTTGCCTACATGTATTTAAGTGCATTTGTGTGTATAATATCTACAGAGGCCGGAAGCAGGTGTCAGATCCCCTGGAACTGGACTGGTTGTTAGCTTCCATGTGGGTGCTGGGAACTGAACCCAGGTCCTCCGGAAGAGCAGCCAGTGCTCTTAACTACTGAGTCATCCTTCTAGCCCCTTATCGATTTTTTTTTTAAGATTTATTTCTTTTTATATGCATGTGTATGTGTCTATGTGAGTGTATGCCACATTTGTGCAGATGCCCGAAGAGGGTGTCAGATCCCCTGGAACTGGAGTTACAGGCGACTGTGAACTGCCTGATGTGAGTGCTGAGAACCAAACTCAGGTCCTCTAAGAATGCAGCAAGTGTTCTTCACCACTGAGCCATCACTACAGTCTAAGAAAATAATAAAGTTTTTAAAGTACACAAAAAGATTATGCAGGAATTTTGAGACACCATGAAAAATCAAACCTATGAAGTATGGGTATAGAAGAAGGTAAAGAATTCCAAGCCAAAGGCATAGTTAATATTTTCAATATAAGCATAAAAGGATATTTCTCAAATCTAGAGAAAGAGAAAACCCATCCAGATATAAGAGGCCCACTGTAGAAAAGACCTTCTGGGGAAAAGCCTTATGTTACAAAAGTTAATTTTAGGTTTTGAGGTCATTTAACACTATGTCAGTTTGTTTGCAATGTAAACAAGCTTACTAGGCCTTGGGATCCTTTGTAAGCAAAACATATAATTTTAATCCTTGGTGACCCTTCCTTTCCCCTGACCCAGAATAATGTATTGTGTTCATGTGTTGTGAAAATATCAGCACTGAAAGTAACAAATATCACTGGAAGCAAAGAATTACCCCTATTTGTGTTGCACAAAACAGATGGGATTAGACTAGCAACATCTGTTTGTGGTTGTGTATGCAGTTCTAGGTCAGGAGGGGTCAGAAGGAGCAAATCTTTCTCTGATAAGACAAAGTTCCTCTTTCCCATTTCATGATATATGTATTGTTTCAATAGAGAGCAAGTCCTTTGTGCAATGGAACAGTTCAGAGAGAAATCTGAAGAACACGTTCTAGCACAGATTGGGCTCACTCTTGATTCCAACTGATGCCAAGGGATCTGGCTCTTGGTTTAGGCACTGCTGTAATGTGACATCTCTCTGCCACAACTCCCCACAACATATTATAGGTAAAACACTAAAAACACAGTCTAAAGAAAAGGGATTGAAAGCTGCAAGAAAAAAGAGCCAAGTCACCTATAAAAGTAGATTCATCAGAATAACAGCTGATTATTTGAAGGAAATTTTAAAGCCAAAAGGTCCCAGTAAGATGCATTTGAAGTTTGAAAGATCACAACTCCCAGCCCAGGCTATTATGACCTGAAAAACTATTTATTAATTGAAGAAGAAACAGAAACGTTGCATGATAAAAACAGACTAAAGGATGTATGACCCCAGTTGATGGTGCTGCCAATACTGCAGAGGATACAGAAAGGAATACTTTGGGCTGAAAAGAAGGGTAAGCACACCCAAGAGGCCACAGGGAAGATTGAACAGTGCCAGAACAGTTCATCAAAAAAAGCCCTAAGAACACCACAGAAATCAACAAAATTACAGAAATTAATACACACCTTTCAATAACAACTGAATGTTTATGGTCTCAATTCACCAAAAAACAAAAACAGATTAGAAAGCTGAATTAGAAAACAATCCATCTTCTTGCTACCACCAAGAAATGTACCTCACCATCAAAGATAGACACTACTGCATGGTAAAAGAATGGAAAAAAAAATACTCTAAGCAAATGGAGCTAGGATACAAGCAGGCATAGCTATTCTAATATAAGTCAAAATAGACTTCAAACTAAAACTACCCAGAAGAAATAAATAAGGTCACTTCATAGTCCTTAAGGAAACAATCTTTTAAGCGGATATTACAGGAGCTGGAGCGATGGCTCAGCAATTAAGAGCACTGACTGCTGTTCCAGAGGACCTGGGTTTGGTTCCCAGTACCATGTTGTTGCTAACAACCATCTGTAACTCCAGTTCCAGGGCATCCAATGCCTTCTTCTAGCCTCTGCAGCCATTACACATATGTGGTTTACCTTCATATATGCAGACAAAACAAGCTACTCATATACATAAAATAAAAATAAACTTTTTAGAAAAAGGATATTACAATTCAAAACATATATGCTCCAAAAACAGGTGCAGTCAATTTCATAAAAACAAATGCTGCTAGATGTAAAGCCACAGATTAGTCCTAACACAGTAATAGTAGGTGACTTCAGTACCTGTTACCAATAGACAGGTCACCTGAACAAAAAAAAATAAACAGAAACATTAGACTCAATGAAACCATAAATCAAATGAACCTAACAGACATCTATAGAACATTCTATCAAAAACACTACAGAAAACAGATTCTTCTCATTAGCTCATAGAATTTTCTCTAAAATAGAACAATTATTAGGACACAAATCAAACCTTAAAAAATATAGGAAAATGGGAAAATCAAAATAATATCCCTATATAACCAATGAAAAAAATCTAGATATCAATGACAATAAAAACTGCAGAAGGTATAAAAACTTGTGGAGACTAAACAATACGCTATTGAATGATAGGTGGATTGCTGAAAGAATTAAGAAGGAAAAATTTAAATGTCTAGAATGGAATAAAAATGAAAACATAGCAAAAAAATCTATGAGAAAAAAAGTTTTCCTAAGAGCAAAGTTTATAATAGAACAACCCAATTAAAAAATAGACTACAGAGAAAAATCAAGAGTTCTCAAAAGAATGAAAAGAAATGACTAGAAAACACTCTTTTAAAGTGTTCTACATCCTTAGCCATCAGGGAAATGCAGATTGAAACTACTTTATGATTCCATCTCACTCCAGTCAGAATGGCCATCATCGGGAGTACAAATAAATAATAACAAATGCTTGTGTGGATGTGGTGAAAAGAGAACCCTTATACACTGCTGGTAAGAGTGTAAACCTTGATGCCACTTTGGAAATCAGTCTGGAGGTTTCTAAAAAAATAAAAATAAAACTACCACATGACCCAACTATACCACTTCTGGGTATGTACCCAAAGGACTCTATACCATACTATAGAGATACCTGCACATCCATGTTCAATGCTGGCCTATTCACAATAGCTAAGAAATGGAAGCAGACTAGATGCCCCTCAATTGATGGATGAATAATGAAAATGTGATTCACACATACAATGGGATTATGAGATTTACATGAAAATGGATAAAACTGGAGGGAAAAGCTATACTGTGTGAGGTAACCATGGCCCACAGAACAAATGCCACATGTTCTCTCTCATATAAGAATCCTAGTTTAGACCCTTTAATTCTGCTTATTTAACATGGAGTATCTGTAGAATCCAGAAAACTAGAAAGGGAACACCCAGGGCAGGGAGGATAGGGTATGGTTGCCTTGGGGGACAGGAATAAGAACATAGACTTAATATTGGAGGTAGAAAAGTTTAAGCAAGGAGGGGAAGGGATTGAGAAGACAAGGTTGGAGGGGAAGGTTATCCAAAACAAGTATAGAGAAGAATCCCAAGATAATGGCATGGACCAGATCTTCAACAGAATTGTGGAAGAAAATTAAAATTAAAAAAAGATATGCCCATACAAATACAAGAAGCATATAGAAGCCTACTATCTGCTGGGTATGAGGATGGCAGCCCCTGTCTCAAAAAAGAGAAAAAGAAAAGAAACCTACTATCTTATAACTGAATTTAATAATACAGAAGACAAATCAAAGGAAGTTATCCTGCATGGATAGATACGCTGCTCCTAGAAGCTGTGGTTTTCTAAACAAAATTCTCAGTCCCAGGTGTGTGAAACCACCATAGAAATTGGTCAAGGAGGTCCTGAGACCCCCAAAATAATGCAAGCTTCTATCAGTTCTCCTGGCTATCCACCATAATTAGAGAATAAGATCTACTGCTGAAGACACCACATACCTCACTTACACGATAGAAGAAAGTGAGCTGGAATTGAGCTAAAGCTTTCTCCCTAGTGAATAGCTTTCAAAGTATCAGAAGGTGCTAGGCAGACGTCTGGGGGAGAAAAGGCATCAACCCAGCTGTGAACTCTATGAAGCAGAAAACCAACCTGCTGTGCAAGATGTGCCAACCTGTGTAACAGCAGCACAACCACTCTCTCCTTTGATTTGATGCCTGCTCCACAGGAGGTAACCCATGCCTGATACTGTAAATACATTTAACTAAAATTTAAGGTAACAATTATATGTGTAAGAAAATATCATGTGTAAGAATATATCAAAATAACCCTTTAATGATAAATTTGAAAACTATGATGAAATGGATGATTTCTTTAAAAAGAAAAAATTTTAATCTAATCTAAAAAGAAATAGAAACAGATTGGACAAATTACCACAAAAGGCCTCAAATGATATTGTATATCTTCTATATTCAAATATTATGCCTTACCAGTAGAATATCAAATGATCCAATTCTACAAATGGCCAGTAGGTGCATGAAAAGATGTGCAACATCAAACCAGTAATGGTATCTCACTTCATAGTCACACACATGGTTATTTTAAATATATTTCTATTTTAAATTAAGACATAGTAATTGCATATGTTTATGGGATCCAGTATGACATTTCAATGCACACATGCAATATGAAATAATTGTATCAGAGTAATTGACATATCCATCATCTGAGACATAGATCATTTCTTTGTGTTGGGCACATTTACAATCACTTTTACTAGCTATTTGAGGTGGTTTGGTTTGTTTGGGGTTTTGATTTTCTCTTTTCATTTATCTATTAACTCATTTTTAAAATTTTAAAAATATGTGTGTGGTATGTACATGTTCATGTGTATGTGCTGGCACATGCACCCACATGGGACACATAGACATACATCCATATGACTTAAACAAAAATAAAAATAAATCTTTGGTTGCTTTGTTTGTTTGTTTGTTTTGAGATGTAGCCTTGGCTGGCCTGGAACTTGCTATGCAGACCAAGCTGGCCTTGAACTCACAAACATCTGCCTGCCTCTGCCTCCCGGAAGTTCTGGTATTAAAGAACTGCACCCCACACCCAGTCCTACAAATAACACTTTTTGAAAATGACTCTCCTGGAAATCTCTTCAATCTGATACTTTTAGCAAAGTAGCAGGACACAACATCAGCATATAAAAATTGGTAGATTTTCTATACAAATAGCAAACTGCGAAGAAAGAAATCAGGAGAAAAAATTCTATTCATTATATCAAAACAAACAAAAACAAACAACCACCTCAAAAAACCACTCAGGGACAAACCTAACCAAGAAATTGAAAGACTTCTACTACAAAAACTTTAGGACACTGAAGAAAGAACTTGAAGACACTAAAAGATGAAAGACACCCTGCGCTTATGGATGAGCAGAATTAATATTGTGAAAATAGCTATATTGTCTAAAGCAATCTATAGATTCAATATAATCCTCATCACAATCCCAATGACAAGAAAGAAATTCATATGGAATCACAAAAAGGCCCAAACAGATGAAGCAGTCCTTGGCAGAAAGAGCCAAGCTGGGGGCATCACAATGCCCAGTCTCAAGTTATATTACAGCCAAGGTAGCAACAGAAACAGCAGAGTGCTGGCACAAAGACAGAAATACAGACCAATGAACTGGACTAGAGGATACAAAAATAAATCCACAGTTATAGTCACCTGATTTTTGACAAAATTGTCAAAAATATACATTGAAAAGAAAAGATAGTCTCTTTAACAAATAGTGCTGGGAATTTTGGATTTCCAAATATAGAAGAATGAAACCAGATCTATATCTCTCACCTTTTGCAAAAATCAATTCAAAATGGAACACTTTAACATAAACCTGAAACTTCTTAACTGCTAGGGAAAAACATGGGTAAAACATTTTAAGATATAGGCATAGTCAAGGACTATCTGAAAAGAACCTCAGAATCACAGGAAATAATTCCAGTAACTGGCAAATGGTATTGCATGCAATTAAAAACCTGCACAGGCTCCCCAGTGCTAGGATTTCAAGGGAGCACAAGCATGCCCAGCTTTGTACATATGTGGGGAGTTCTGAGAATCAAATTCAAATCTTTGTGCTCATCCTACCATCTGAACTATCTATCCAGCCCAGGATGACCATTTTTAACTGGCTTTTTACATAGTGATATTTATAAACTGATATGTACATATCTATCTATCTATCTATCTATCTATCTATCTATCTATCTATCTAGAAGTTGTAGTTGTTTCCACAATTAATATTCTACTTTTGGAGTGACATAGAGCATTATACTTGGTGCTCTGAGCAATGGATTGAGGAGAGAGAGAGAGAGAGAGAGAGTGTGTGTGTGTGTGTGTGTGTGTGTGTGTGTGTGTGTGTGTGTGTTTGTTTGTTTGTTTGAAACAAAGTCTCCCTGTAGATCCAGCTGTCCTGGAGCCCACTACTAGACCAGGCTGGCTTGACCTCACAGAGATCTGCCTGCCCCCACCTCCTGAGTGCTGGGATTAAAGACGTACACTACCATGCCAGACTGGATTGAGGACTTAACTACTGAACTTCATACTTCAACCGTTCGACAGCCTACCACTCCTTGAGCATTAAAATATTTCAATCGAAAGACTATAGAAAATAAAAATCCAATCAATGAAATATTCCCAGATATGTACCCAACGTGGAAATATAAGAAACATGAAAAATCAAGGCAGTATAATAACCACCTTAGAATTATTAATTTCACAATAACGGATCTCAATGAGCATGAATTTAACCAAATCCCAAAGAACTCAAAAGAATGATTATAGCAAAGTTTAATGAAAGCTGGGTGTGGTGGCCCATGCCTTTAATCCCAGCACTGGGAAGGCAAAGACAGGCAGATCTGTAAGTTCCAGGCCAGCATGGGGCTACATAGAGAGACCCTATCTCATAAACAGTAAAACCCCCATTCATTGTTGGTGAGATTGCAAACTGGTGCAACCACTGTGGAGATAGGTATGGAGAAAATAAATCTACCATATGATCCAGCTATACCACTCCTTGGCATATACCAAAAGGACCCATCCTACCACAGAGATACTTGCACAGCCATGTTCGTTGCTGCTCTTTTGACAACAGCTAAAAAAAATAGAAACAACCTAAATGTCCCACAAGTAGTGAATGGATAGCAAAAATGTGGTACATTTACACAATGGAGTTCTACTCAGCAGTAAAGAAAAACAAAATCATGAAATTTGCAGGTAAATGGATGGAACTAGAAAGTCTTATACTACGTAACACAGACTCAGAAAAATAAATGACGTATGCTATCTCTCATTTGTGGATCTTAGCACCAAATCCTTAGATGTGAGTATATATCCTGATGTAACCCAAGAGCCAGGAAAATGCAAAGGAACCACGGGGGTAAAGGGGAAGAAGGTACTTGAGAGAGGGGGATAGTAGGAGACAGGTGTTATCAATGGGGAAATGGGGCTAAAGTGGGGCTAACTGGGGAGGGACAAGGGAGGGTTATACAGGGAGAGTGAGAGGAAAGACAAATAATGCTTAGATCATGTGAAAAACCAGAGGGAAATGTATTAGTTCAAAATCCTACTGAAAAATACACATGCTGTGTGTGTGTTTGTGTGTGCGCGCACGCGTGTGCATGTGTGTGTGTGCTTGTGTATAGCTGAAGGCTACATAACAAAAAGTACAATGCAAGACAGGAGAAACCACCCTTCCAATTGTTGGTCAGGGTAGTCCAAGAGACTCCCAAAATAACATAGACTATTGCCACAGCCCTTGATTGCCACCTAGAACTTGAAGGTAAGACTCTGTTGCTGAAGACAGGCTATACTTCAGACACAAGACTTGGAGCAATCTAGCTGGAACTAACCTGGAAACCTCCCTGAAGACTAGCTCTCAAGGTATCATAGTATACCATGCAAGTTGCCAAGGGAGATACCAATCAATGATCATACCCAGTTGTAAAGCCTAATAAACAAGGACTAGGACATCTATATCAAACTTCTGACTCTCAAGAATCAGAGATTATTGGAGAAGAGGAGGTGAAAAGATTGTAAGAGCCAGAGGTAGTGGATGGCCACAAGAAAACAGTTTTCCACACAGTTGGTTAGTTACACATATGAACTCTCAGCAATGGTGACAGCTGGGACAAATCCCATGTAAGCTCAAACCAGACAAAATCCCAGCAGAGACATGGGGAAGTGGGTAAAAAAACCTAACCCAACCTGAGGAACTTTGGCAACTAACAGCTGCTGAGAGGAAGAGACAGTGTCTCACAGGGATGGGACTCTTGGTGGATTAACCAGGTCCCTGAAGGACATTTGGGGACACAAATCAGACTCTACAGACCACATTATATATATAATAGAGTGCATTGAATTGGGGAGAGAACAGTAAGGGGAGGTGCAGAGAGGGAAGAGAATCCTAAATACTATTAAGTTATAGTGAAAATGGCAAAAATGCAATAAAAAATTTAATAAAAAAAATGTTTAATGAAATCAAAAAGGACGAATGAAAGTCTAATAAATCAGCAAAGAATACAAATAAATAGCTGAATAAAATAAGAAAGTCAATACAGTATACAAAACAAGAATTCAATAAATAGATTTAAATATTGAAAAGATCAAACTGAAATTTTAGAAATGAGGTCAGGCTGGAGAGCTGGCTCAGAGGTTAAAAGCACTGGCTGCTCTTCCAGAGGAGCCGGGTTTGGTTCCCAGCACCCACATGGCAGCTAACAACTATCCACAACTCCAGCCCCAGGGGGATCTGATGCCCTCCTCTGGCCTCTATGGGCATTACATGCATGTAGTACACTTACATACATGCAGACAAACCACTCATACACATAAAAAATTTAAAACATAAATTAAAATTTTCAAATGTTCAAGATGCTCTTTCTTCTGTAGTGTCAACCATTCAGTCAAGATTTAATTCTTTATGTAAAAATAACACTATGAGATACAATGAAAACAGTACTAAGGTACTAAGTGGGAAGTTCATTGATAGAAGTGACTACATTAAAAAAATCAGATATACTCACACTCAAGGACATTGGAGGACACAAATCAGACTCTCTATAAGAGAGTACATTAAATTGGGAGGAGGCTATGGGGAGAGGTGCAGATAGGGGAGGAGATATAAATACCATCAAACTGTTGTATAAAAATCACAAAAATTCAATAAAAATATATTTTGAAAACCAGATAGATCTCAAATAAATAACCCAATCATGCACCTAGTGCCTTGGGAAAACAAGAACAAGACAAGCCAAAAATCAGAAGGCAAAAAGAAATCGTTGAGACCAGAGCAAAAATAATGAAATGGATTTATTAAATCAATGAAACAAAGAGCTGGTTCTTTAAAAATATAAACAAAATCAACAAAGCCTTGTCAGGCTAACCAAAAGAAAGAGAAATTCTAAATTAACAAACATAATAAAAGAGACAGTACAACAGATAGCAGGATCATTCAGAAAATCAAAGGGAAATACCTTAGAAATTTCTATTCCACCAAGTTAGAAATCCTAAAAGAAATGGCTGAATCTGTACATGCATATGACCTGCCAAAATTAAACCAAGATGAGATAAAGAGATTTATAATAACAATGAAATTGAAACAGTAATTTTAAAAAAAATTGGACAACTGAGAAAAGTTGAGGACCAGATGAATTCACTGATGATATCTAACAGATCTTAAAAGAAAATCTACACTAATAGTTATCAAAACATTTCCTAAAATAGAAAGAGAAAGAAGGCTACCAACCTCCTTTTACAAAGCTAATATTACCCTGCCACCAAAATCAAAAAAGACACAATAAAAAAATTATAGGCCAATCACCCAATGAAATACTTGCAGACCAAATTCAAGAACACATTTTAATGTGTTTAATGGGGCTAGAGAGATGACTCAATGGTTAAGAGCACTCGCTGCTCTTGCAGAGGACTCAGGTTCAATTTCTAGCACCTACATGGTAGGTCAGAACCATCTGTAACTCCAGTTCCAGGGGCTCCAACACCCTTTTCTGGCCTCTGCAGACACCAGGCATGCACATGGTGCACATACTACAGGTAAATACATATACACATAAAATAAAAAATAAACAAATCTTTTTCTTAAAAGAACACATCAAAAAGATCATCACCATGATCAAATTGGTTTCATTGCAGAGATGTAGGAGTGGTTCAAAATATACAAATCAACAGATATGACCCAAGAGAAAACACTAAACCCTGTAACTCCAGGTCCAGCATCTGAGGTACATGGTGGCATGATGCAAGTTCCCAGAGGCTTGAGCAACCCAGTGCCTATTACCATGCCAGTTGCAGCTCATGTAGCCCCTCTCTCTGGCTGGCTGGCTGGCTGGCTGACTCTACTTGCATTGCAGCATTCTTTTTCAGACATTTGTCTCTCCTGGCACCTCCAATATCCATTTTATCTTTGGTTTTAACCTCATAGTTTAATTCATTGCCTTCTCAGGGCTGTCTTCAGGGTTCTGACATTGCCACACATTGCCCGACCTCCCAGACTTTCCTTTGAAATCTGGGTGGAAGCCTCCATGACTCCTTATTCTTGTATTCTACATGCCTGAAAAAACCAGCTTCATGTGAAACACATCAAAGTCTGCTGTCTGTTCAGCAATAACCAGGCCTACTTGGACCATTAGCTGTAGAGGGTCTGAGTGGCTAGGTGGTTGAATTCAGGGAATGCTTTCCTAGAATCCCTGTGTGAGCAAGGAGCTCCAGAGCTGTCATCTCAAAGTTATGCCTTTCAAATAAGTTAAAACTTTTAGGACTAAGGAGATGGCATGATAGGTAAAGGCACTAGCCATGCAAGCCAGATGATCTGCGTTTGATCCCTGAAACCCATCTAAAAAGCTGGGTGTGGTAGTTACATCTGTATTTCTAGCATTTCAATAGTGAGATAGGAGGCAGAGACAAACGAATTATCTGAGGGGCTGGAGAGATGGCTCAGCAGTTAAGAGCACTGACTGTTCTTGCAGAGGACCCAGGTTCAATTCCCAGCATCCACATGGCAGCTACGAACCGTCCTTAACTCCAGCTCCAGGAGAATCTGAAGCCCTCTTCTGACCTCCATGGCACTGCATGACACAGGTGCACTCACATACATGCAGGCAAACACTCATACACATAAAATAAAAATAAAATATTTTTTTAAATGAATTATCTGGACTGTCCAGGGGAAGCTAAACTGGAGTACACAGCACAGCCTCAACAAGGTGGAAAGTGAGAACCAACTCTGAAAGTTGTCCTCTGGCCAACAACCAACACACACACACGAACACACACACACACACACACACACACAAAAAAAAAAAAAAAAACATCAGCCAATCACTCAATCAAAGTAAATAGTCAATCAGTCGATAAATAACATTTTTTAAACAGGGCTGGAATACACCCCCAATACAATACAGGCTATTGCCATTGCTCTTGGTTGCCCACCAGAACTTGATAGTAAGACCCTGTGCTGAATAGCTTTTGTCATCTTAACACAAATGAGAGTCACCTGGGAAGAAGAAACCTTAGTTGAGGAAGTTCCTCCATTAGACTGGCCTGTGGCCATGTCTGTGAGGCATTTTCTTAATTTCTTAACCACTGAGCCATCTCTCCAGCCCCAAACTTTTTAAATTTTTTTTTATTTTGTGTGTATGTATTGCCTGCATGTAGGTAAGTGCACCCATGTCGTGCAATGCCAGTGGAGGTCAGAAAAGGCTGTCAGATCCCCTGGGACTGGAGTTATGGACAGTTGTTAGCTGCCATGTGGTTGCTGGGATTCAGACCCGGGTCTTCTGCAAGAACGAGTGTTCTTAACCGCTGAACCATCTCTCCAGCCCCAAATTTTCTTAATCTTTAATTAATGCAGGAGGACCCAGGCCCACTGTGAGCAGTACCATCCCTGAGCAGGTGGGTTTGCACTGTATATGAAAAATAGTTGAGCAAGCCAATAAGGAGCGTTCCTCCAGGGCTTCTGCTTCAAAGTTCCTACATCCAGATTCCTGCCTTGAGCTCCTGCTTTGGCTCCCCTCTATCATGGATTGAACCTGTTAGTCAAATAAACCATTTCCTCCTCAAGTTGGTTTTGGTCAGTGTTTTATCACAAGAATAGAGAAATAGATTAGGACAGATCTTATTCCTGAAGACACCACACACTTATTACAGGACATGCAGAAATCAAGTTGGTATTGTCCAGGAAGTTTCCTCCATGTTGGCTAGCTCTCATAGTACCTGAAAGTGCTATGCAGTCTGTTC
>NW_008343597.1:1907197-1917222 GCF_000622305.1 Nannospalax galili | reverse complement strand
GTCGGGGGGGGGGGGGTCATCAGTAGTCTTACCTAGCTGTGAATTATGTGAGCTGAAATAATGACTGGCATAGCAAGAGCGGCCCATAGGTGCAATAGTGGCATGAATGTTATAGGAGTAACCAAACTCTTTCTTATTTGGCTTAAGCCCCACTCCCCAAGTGAAAACCCATGCCTAGTACTATAAAGCTGGTCAAAAACCTGTGGCTGAGGAGATCATAAGCCCCAGAGGTGAACTTACTACTAAATGGACATAGTGCCAAACTGCCCTCTAAAATCGTATTTCGTTAGAGAAGTTTCTTTGTGCATCAGACAGCAGTTAACACAGAAACACAGAGCTGGTCAAAGTACAGAGAATAAACATCTATAGAGTTCTCAGCCACAAATGGGAGAGCTATATCACACTCCTTAACCACAAGACTTGGGGAGCATTGCAGAAGAGGAGATAGAAAGATTGTAAAAAGCAGAGGTCAGAGAGGACCAGAGTGAAACAGTGTCTTCTGGACATGACAGGACTGCTGCACTCATGAACCCATAGCAGCTGTCACTGCAGCACAGACCTGCACAAGATGAAGACAGTCAACATTCCACATGGAGAGAGGGCAAGCTCATGAACCCCATACCTGAACTGAGGAGCTGCTGGCAGTTAACGGCTTTGGGAGAGGGAGAGTGAGTTTTCTCTAAGGGTGTGGCCCTTGGTAGCTTGGCAAGTCCACCATACTCCAGTGGATGGTCCCACATGTGTGGATTTTTGAGCAGCAAAAATCAGACTCAGTGCATTAAAAAATAAAAAAAATTTAAAAAAATAAAACATGAAGTTGGAATGGGTACGGGGTGGATCCTGGAGGACTTAGAGGACTTAGGGTCAGAAATGGGAGCAAATATCATCATTTGATGATACATCATACACATTCATGAAATTCTCAAAGAATTAATAAAAATTCATATTTTCTAATGATGCTCAGGTAAATTGCCAAGGCACAGACAAGAACGCCGGCAGGGCAAGGTTTATTTGGAAGATGACACGGATGGCTCTCAGTCCAGGAGTGAAGAAGCTATCAGTTTTCAGGCTGCTGGCCGGAGGTATTTATAGGGGGTAGGGGGGTAGGGAAGGCAGGAGGCGGTAAAATGTTTTTCAGGCAGCATCTTGTTTATCTTCTAAACTTATTTGCAGGGAAACAGACTATGTTGAAACTGACTCAATTCCTGTTTTCTCCTGTTTTTAAGAGCCCCCCCCCAAGGACCTGTCTTGTGAGGCTTTACTGCACAGGGGGAGGGTCACTGCAGACCTGGACTCTAACATTCCAGCCCTTTGTGTTATAGGACAGGGGGCAACGTTTCTCATCTGGCTACTTCCTGCTGGTCAGGATTGGCATGGGGAGAGGCTGGGGGCTAGAGTATGGTCAGGCAGCAGGGGTCTCCACTTCGTGCATCTGGACAAGGTCCCGGGTGGTCAGCAGGCGTTCATACAATGTGGGGGAAAGGTAAGTAACATTTGGTTAAAGTTAGTGTGCATGAGTTGCTGGATCTGGCCCTGAAGGTAGCTGAAGAAGCAGGGGGTAATAGTTAGCACTAGAGTAATAGAAAGCAGGGGGCCAAGTAGGGGCAGAAGTCAAGGAGTCAGTCCTGTAAAAATGTCCCACTGGGGTGACTGTTGGTATTGTGAGGTTTTGAGGGAGAGATCCTTGGCCACCTGCTGAAGGCATTTTACATTGTGCTCACCCTTGTAAACTTTGTATCTCAACCCTATTGGTTGACACAGTAACAGCATTCCTCACCTAAGAATATGCAGGTGCCCCCTTTTTCTGCAATTAACAGGTTCAGGGCTTGCCTGTTCTGGAGGGCAACTTCAGCTATGGAAGACAGTTGCTGTTGTAGGATCTGGACTGACTGGGCTGTTGCCTGTACCCTAGTGAGCTCCTGCTTAAGGTCCTGGATCTCCTGAGAGAGATGTTGGGCTGAGAATAAGGTATGTCCCAGACTCCCTGTCATGAATCCTGTGGTGGCTACAGGTGATACTGGGCTGATTCCCACCAGGATTGCTAGAGTAGCTGACCTCTTTCTCCTACTTCCTCCTGTTTCTGTGGAGAGAAAGTAATGCACTTCTCCTGAGGTGCATAGAGTTGGTCTGGATATGAGGACAACTAGGGTGCAGGTATCTCTGACTTGTGGGGAGATACAGGTATATATTTTGGAGGAGAGATCTCTGCCAAGTAAGGGTGCTGGGCATGAGGGCTTAACCAGAAAAGAGTGGGTTAAGGGAGTTTTCCAGACTATGCAGGCCAGGGTCCTGTTGTTTTGGGGCTATAGGGTTTCCCATCAACCCCCACTATGGAGATCTGTGAGGGAAAATCTCTACCAAAATAAGGGAGAACAGACCAAGAGGTGCCCATGTCCAGAACAAAATTAATAGTCTTACTTGCCACTATAGCCATTACCCTGGGGTCCTTCATGGTAATAGTCATTGAGGGGGTGGGAGCTGAGGATCCAGGGCCCTGTCAGTCTTCAGCCACCAGGCCTAGGATGTCGTTCACTGAACCCTGTAAAGTAGGTTGGGTCTGGGAGGTGAGTGGCCTATCTTGGCGCTGCAAAGAAGGACAATCAGCCCTCCAGTCACCTTATTGCCCACATTGAGAACAGGGTCCAGGAGGTGGCTGCAGTTTGGGGCATCGCCTTGACCAGTGTCTGGTGAGTCTGCATTTGAAGCAGGGTCCTGGCAGCAGCCATTGGGCCCCGTTGGCGTCCGTCATCTTTGGAGGAGCCTTCAGGACTGTGGCCATTAGCTGGTACTTTTATTTGGAAAGGGTGAGTTTGTCTGCCCTCCCCTGTTCCTCTCGGTGAGTGAAGATTTTAAATGCCAGGTCTAACAGATCTCCCGTGGAGGTTTCTGGATCTTTGTCTAGGTGTCTCAGTTTCTTCCTAATGTTGGGTAAATTGTAAGACAAAATGGTGGTGGAGCATAAGCCGCCCCTCTCTGGGATCTGGATCATACTTGGTATACTGGACCAAGGCATTGGTAAGTCTGTCCATAAACTGAGCTGGGGTTTCAGCAGGACCCTGGGCAAGCAACCTAAGCTTTTCAAAGTTAACTACCTTAGGAGGCAAAGCTCTCTGAAGACCCACCAAGAGACAAATGATCATGTGGTCCCTTGCTGCCTTACCTGGGGAAGGTCCTTCAGTGGGAGTTGGTAATCCCAGCCAGGGTCTTGTAAGGGAACTGCCTCGATCCCAATAGGATGGGTCTGGTTGTTAACAGTGGAGCTCATTAGCTCTTGTGCTGCTGTCCAGACCCTATGGTTCTCATTGGGGATGAGGGTGGACTGGAGAATCATAAAGATGTCATGCCATGTGGGGTCATACCTATAAGTGATGTATTTGAATTCATGTATGAGTGTGTGGGGTCTTTAGACAAAGAGCCTGTTCTGTGCTCAAGCTGGGACAGGTTGCCAAGGGAGAAAGGGATATGAACCTTAAAACTCCTTCTACCCCTGTCACTTCCCTAAGGGGGAAGACGCCATGCGTGGTAGGGGGCTGAGACTGGGCACAGGAGCAGGTATGGCAAGATATGGGGGATGGAGGGTGAATGGAGGAAGGGGCCAAGGGAACCTGGGGAGTTGGAGAATTAGGAGGGATGTCCTGTCCGCACGGGAGTGCGGAGGGCTGGAGGCAAGCTCTGAGGTTGAGGTGGGAGTAGGAGTGGACGCAGGAGAGATAAATGGATTTTTTGTAGTAGATGTGAAATGTAGGACAGTAGAGGGTGTTTGTTGAGAAGTTGCTTGAGATTGAGAAGCTGTTTGAGACCTGGGCTGTGTTCAAGCAGGCTAGAGCGGTCAGTGAGGGAAGGAGTGTGTGGCTTGGGGTGGTGGGGCAAAAGAGAAGGGGAAGACTGTGAAGAGGGAGTTCAAGTTGGAGAAGGGAGGTGAGCTGAGTCGGGTTCAGGGAAGGAAGGCAAAGATGTTTATAGTGAAGGCTGAGCTGGTGTAGGAGCCAGCTGTGCCTTGGAGGAGGAAGTTGAGGTTGGGCCCTAATTGGGGGACATTTGTACGCTATGGTGAGATCAAAGGCTGAGGTAGAGGAGTATGGAGGGGGAGCAGAGGGTTCTGGGGAAGTAGGAGTAGACAGGTTGAGATTATGTGGAATAGTTTTGGCAAGGAGGACTTGATGTGGGGAACAAGAAACACAGACAAAGGGGCTAGCTCGAAGATCAAAGAAGGCTTGGACATAGGTGAGCTCGGACCTTTTGCTGCTATGCTCACAGAAATTATCCAAATCTCTTAAAATGTTGACGTCCAGGGTTCCTGCATCCGGCCAAACAAAATCATTGTCTAGTTTGTATTGTGGCCAGTCAGTGGTGCACAGAAGCTTTAAGCATTTTGGACTGATTGTGTCTGAAAGTCCCAACTGCTTTAGAGACTTGAGAAGGCAATCAAGAGGTGTGAGACCTTCAGGTTTAGACTGACAGGTTCACATAGTGGCAGGTCAGGTGGACAGCGATGAGAAGACAGAGGAGGAACTGGGCAAGTAGGTAGAAGGAGAAGATGAGGATCCTCTCACCGCAAGGAGTGGAGTCTGGGATGGTGGCTAGGGTTCCAGGCAGAAATGCAAAAGACACAAGGAAAAGAAGGGCAGGAGGGAGGAGGAGGATCAGAGACATAGGCCACAGGTCATGCCAGGCGAGAGCATGCAGGACCAAGCATCAAGAAAGGCGTCCCTTACTGATGGAGGCCTGAAACGTGTTCTCTATTTCTGGAGGCAGCATCCTATGATCACCAGGGAGGGGAAAGAGCAAGTTCCTGTTCTAGACAGGAATGAAAGCTTGTTCCTATCTCTGGAAACAGCATCCCATAACCAGAGAAGGAAGGAGCTTTCTGACACACAAGTGTGGTTTTACAACTCAAGCAGAAAGCCCAGGAGCAAGAGTGTGGCACAATCAGGCAGTGGAGTAGGGAATCGAATGTGGGGTATAGGAGCAAGGGGAGAGAGAGACAGAGACAGAGAGAGAGAGAGAGAGAGAGAGAGAGAGAGAGAGAAAGTCTGAGACCTAGTGAGAGGCTATGAGAGGAAGAGGAGAAGAGTGGGAAACTTCCAGAGTCCACCTTCCCCATTTTACCCAATTTTAGGGCCAGTCTTTGGACATACCTCAGGTCAAGCCTGTGCCTTCGTGGAGTTGGCTTTCTCTCAGAGTTCCAGAGAGAATAAGCAGAACAAGGAAGAGAGAAAGACTGCTCTGTGGGGCCAAAATTCAAAAGGTTTACACAGAACACTAATATGACCTCAAGACAAGAGGCCTGTACTCCCTGTGTAGATAGTAGGCTGCTAAGGTCTCTGGGACACCACCACCACCCCCCACCACCCCCCACCCCCATCACAACATGCAGCTGGAAAACCTTTTAGCGGGCTGGGAGAGGTCTGTGCTCCTTTAGGAGAACTAGTCACTGGGAGTGGGAAATTCTAAGAGAAAGGGTTTGAGAGCAACAGAGGGGTAGGTCCACCCCTCAGGTGAGCTTAAGCAGACACAGTAACCGTGCCCGAAACACAATCATCGCGGAGACCAGTGCTGCCCAGTGGCCTTGAGTTTGGTTCGGGAGTGACCTCTGAGACAAGTCGAAAAGAAGACAAGGAGGTTGAGAAGGGAAAAGAGAAAGAGAGAGAGAGGGAGAAAGGGAACACAGAGAGAGAGAAGGCAGAGTCATGAGGTACCTCGAAGCCGAATTAGTAGTGGGGAGGGGGACCAGTAGCAGTGGATGGGTCCAGTGGAGTCCTTCACTGGTGACCTCCCAATGGCGGTATCCCGGGTTTTGGCACTATACGATAGGTAAACCTGGAAAAATCACCACTCAGAAGGACCCCAGCAGAAGCAAGTTTTATTGGAAAGTCCCCAGGGGTGGCTCTCAATTCCGGGATTGAGCAGCTTTCAGGCTGCTGGCTAGAGGTATTTATAGGGGGCAGGGGGTAGGGAATGTGGAAGGCAGGAAATTATTTTTCAGGCAGCATTTTGTTTATCTTCTAAACTTGTCTTAGAGGAAACAAACAATGTTGAAATTGACTCAATTTGTTTTCAGAGCCCCCCTTGAAACTGACTCATTTCCTGTTTTCTCCTGTTTTTGAGAGATGACCCCCACCCAGGGCCTGTCTTGTGAGGCTTTACTGCACTGGGGAAGGGTCACTGCAGACCTGGACTCTAACATTTCAGCAGTTAAGAGCACTTACTGCCCAAGTTCAGTTCCAAGCCTCCACATCAGGTGGTTCACAACTGCCTATAACTCTACCTCCTTGGGATCAAACACCCTTTTCTGACCTCTGTAGCACTACACTCATGTGTACATATATAGTTAAAAATGAAAAATCTTTTTAAAAATAATTTTAACCTTTACACCATTAACCTCCTCACCCCAAGGAGTAGGGTCCAGACAATTTTTGAGATGCCGTTGAGGACTTGTTTCTACTATCTCAAGGCAAAGTTCCTGTCTTCCTGGCTTCTTTCTCCAGTCTCTCCAGTCTCCAGCAGTGACATCATCCTTGGCTCCAACTTTACAGATGCTTCTCTTTAGGAAAAATTATGGATTATTGGTTTGGGTTTTTGTTGTTGTTTTGTTGCTTTTTTTCCTCTCTTTTTGTAAATATTTACTTTATTTTTTGTTCACAATTTTCACTGTAAAGTTTGCTAAAAGCAGAAGAAAGAAGGAAGGGAAGAAAGAGAAAGAAAGAAAGAAAGAAAGAAAGAAAGAAAGAAAGAAAGAAAGAAAGAAAGGAAGGAAGGAAGGAAGGAAGGAGGAAGGAAGGAAGGAAACTATGTACCAGCCCAAATGCTGGCATGCCTTGAAATTTCCTCTAGCAAATTCATTAGTCCATCGCTTCTCTTTTTCAGATGATCAGGTCCTTTAATAACCGCTGCCACATGCACAGACAGCAGAGGAAAATGGAATATGGTGGAGACCCAGCAGAACGCACAGAACAGAGGAAAATCCTTACATCTATAGCCTTTAGAGGGGAAGGATCTCTGGGCTTACCAGATTAAGTGAATATACTAAGTAGGATATAAATCCAAAATTTAGGAAGCTAATCCTATTATCCCACCCTGTTTGGGGGCATCTGCATTCTGGGAGTTTAGCAGCTTGGGAAAATACTAGATATTATATAAACCATGGCTGATGCCCTGTACAGGGGCAGTGTCCTTAACATTCTAGCTTTTTTTGCTCATTAAAACAAAAGGAAGAAAGGAAGCAAGGGAGGGAGGGAGGGAGGAAAGGAAGGAAGGAAGGAAGGAAGGAAGGAAGGAAGGAAGGAAGGAAGGAAGGAAGGAAGGAAGGAAGGAAGGAAGGAAGAAAAACGTGAATTTATAGAACAAAGGTTAAAGGGAAGTTGGGTCCAAGGAATGTATGGTCATCAACTTCAGTTCTGGCTACTTTCTGCTGAAATTAGGACATTGTGGGGTTAAGGTCAAGCCCATCTCCCTCCTAATCATGTGCCAGCTGGTCAGAGGGTGTCAAGGAGATATTATCCTGTGAGTTCATGTAACATGCTGGACTGTGGTCTGGATTAGTTAACTAGAAAGTAGCCTCTCAAGTACCAGAGCTCAGCATCATATGTTTGTTGTATAGTCATTTTCACAGAGATAAGACATTCCATTTTGGAGGGAAGCTCACTAGGCTGTTAAAAGGGAGGTGAAACATTCCATCCTGCAGGGGAGCTTACTAAGCTCAGAAAGTAAACAACTCAATAGCTTCAGGAAGTTCCTGAAACTGACCAGATTCACTAGGCTCCTACCACAACAAGTTTATATAAACCCTAAGGACTTGAGGAAAGCAAAGCCATGTAGAAGAGACAGAGACCTGCCAAGCTGTCTGGAAAAGATACCCCATCATTAAGCTTCCTGCAAGTTTATACAGTACCCTCCAGGTTTCCAGCTTTCGTGAACCATCACCCATGTTGGGATGAGGTTTTGGTGATGCACTGTCTTCAAGTTATTTCTGCACCTACAAGTAACCCCTCACCCATATTCCTGTAAGTAAGCCCAATAAAACTCAATGGGTCACCGAGATGGACTTTGGAGGTATCCTCACTTTGGTCTGTCATGGGTTCCCTATTTGGGCTGAGTCTATTCACATTTCCCCAGTAATAGTTTCACACAACATTTTAGATGTTAAAGATTCTTTCCAGGTTCAGTGAGAGATGCACTGAGATAGATTTCAGTGATCAGATCCTTTAATAATGCCAGCCACTTGCAACAGGAGAAACTGGACTATGGTAAAGATCCAGCAGCAACCTCAGTCCATCACTTTTGAACTTAGTCTCTCACAGAGTTTCAGGACATGGAAAAAATGTAAATAAATTCTGCCACAATGTAACAAAAGGGTCTAAAGTCTAATTTTCAATACAGTCCTTGTTTTCATCTGAAGCCTTGTAAGAACAGACTTTACTGCTGACCACATCCTTACCAGCATCCTGGTCTTCTGAGCTCCCACCAGAACCCCCCAATAAACCATCTACAGCATTCTTGGGCTCCTCTAACTTATATCTCCAAATTTAAAAAATTTTCGCACTAAGAAGTTCCAAGGGCTTCTAAACTGAAGAGCCAGAATGACTCCATTTTGGCTAGCTTCTTCAGACAAGCCTGGACAATCTCAGGCATATTGTAACTCTTTCTAGTTTCTACCCCCCCACCCCAGGGAAGCTATAAATTAAGCAAGCCCTGGACATGTAAAAGCCTTATAAGGTATGAACAAAAACTTCTGGCCCTAAAAGATATCAGTCAGCACATTCCAATGCCCTGAAGACAGCCCCTACCAATCAAGACTTCCCCCATACTCAGGATATGGGGACATCCAATTATTTTAAAAGATGCTTGGCATGAGCAGGTTTCTGTGGAATTCCCCCATAAAAGCCCCTGCCTGCTATTGTTTGGGGCAAGACTCCATCTTTGGCTCGTGTAGTCTGTGCCTGGCTAGACACCATTTGGTTATTTTTACTTTAAATTCCTGAATAAACTTTTTGTATAATCTTTTTTGGTATCTGTGGAAATTATTCTTGATTCTCAAACCCTAACATAAACCACATAGCCAGATAGCAACAGTAATAATCCCACTCCTGGTACAAATTGATTGTATTAGTTAACATTTTATGTCCATGACAAAATACCTAAACAATATATGGAGCTGGGTGGCACATGCCCTTAAACCCAGCACTCGGGAGGCAAGGGCTGGGGGATTTCTGTTAGTTCAATGCCAGCCTGCTCTACTGTAATGGCCCCAAATGGAGTACCCCAAATTGTAATAGCCAAAGTAACTTCATTTTGTATAAAGCAGCCACTTTAAACTTCAAAAGCTAGAAAAACAGCCAGCCTCAAGGTTAAGTGCCTGAACTTAGTTTCTTCCCCTTAGAAGAGTGCCTTCTTTGGAGTAACTGACCTTGGTCCTCCCAAACACAGCAGCTGCTCTTAATCAGAAAGTGCCTTACTGCCAAGGTCTCTATACCTCTGTTAAGAGAAGGACTAACACAAACTTGTTTTGGCTTCTGTAGTTTGCTTATCTGCTAACTTGGGCATCTTGATCATATTCAGGACCACCTGGCATTACTCATGTATGATAAAATTCCTATGGCATTTTTGGGTTTTGCCTTTATAAGCAAGTTTTGCCCTCCCTTCTGGGCTGTGGGTCCTAAATCTGACTAAGGGAACACTGACGGTTATAGCCCTAATAAATTTGACCAATTAAAATTTGAATTGAGTCTGGTGGTCTTTTTCCCAGTGTTTTCAAACTCCGTAACACTACAAAGCAAGTTTCAGGCCACCTGGGGCCTGTCTCAAAAAGATAAAAAGATGATAGATGATAGATAGATGATAGATAGATAGATAGATAGATAGATATGATAGATAATTGATACACATATTATAGGTAAATGATAGGTAAAATAAATGGAGACACAGACCAAGAGAAATGAGGAATGGAAGGAAAAGGTGCAAGAGAAAACGGAGCAACAGAAGTAGAGGAAGAAAAAGGATGATCAAGAAGAAAAGGAAGAGGAGGA
>NW_008343597.1:1891200-1907155 GCF_000622305.1 Nannospalax galili | reverse complement strand
TATGGAGGAATGCTGGTTACTGGCTTGCTCCTCTGGCCCCTGCTCAGCCTGCTTTCTTATGCAACACAGGCCCACCTGCCCAGGGGTGGCACCACCCACAGTGGGCTGGGCCCTCCCACATCACTCATCAAGAAGTTGCCCCTCAGACATGGCCACAGGCCAGTCCAATGAAGGCAATTCCCCAGTTGAGGCTCCCTCGACCCAGGTGTGTCAAGTTGACACTAAAGCTATCCAGCACAGATAGACAGGAAGAAAAATTTACTTTGGCTCTTGCTTTCACTGGTTTCTATTTTTCATGGTGGGGAGAGTGTGATGCAGCCATGAAGCTCATCTCATGGCAGCTAGGAAGAAGAAAAAGACAGAGAAGGTGCTGGGAAAAAATAACAATCCCCACTACACCCCTCCAGCTAGTACCTGTTAGAATCCAGGTCTACAAATGACCCTCCCCCAGTGCAGTAAAGCCTCACAAGACAGGCCCTGAGGCCCCCTTGCAAAATAGGAACTGGCCAGGCAGCTGCACTCAGAGCTGTCTCAGCACTGTCTCAACACAAAGCTGTTTCTCAGATAACATTAAAAGATAAACAGGCCCCTGCACCCTAGACCCACTGTTGCAAGAGCTATCTTAGTACAAGCTGCTTCCTTTAAGATAAGTTTAGGGGCTGGAGAAATGGCTCAGTGATTAAGAACATTGGCTGTTCTTACAGAAGACCCAGGTTCAAATCGCAGCAACCACATGGTTTAAAGGTAAGTTTAGAAGAGAAGCAGACCCCCTTAATCTCATGAGCCAAGCCCTGGTTGACACAAGAGGTTGTCTCAGTAGATACTACTTCTTCCTGGCAAGATCCAGAAATTATTTCTGCCTGAAATAATTTTTCCCGCCTTCTGCATTCCCTAGCCCCCTATAAAAGCTCCCAGCCAACAGCCTATAAGCTGACAGTTTCTCTACAAGTGAGTTGAGAGCTGTCCTGTGTGCATCTGCCAATAAAGTCTACCCCACTGGAGTTCTTGTCTGTGTCCTGGTGATTCCCCGATTTATTCAATTTACCTATCGGACCCAACTTCAGAAACATTCTCAAGAACCTCTTAAGATAGCATCATCAGCTGAGGACTAAGTCTTCAGCAAGTTTGCAGAAGACATTTTATATTTAAACTATAACAGTCACTTAAATATTCAATCATGATCTCCTGTGGGACAGAAACAGCATCTTCTTCATTGGGTTTCTTGAGACACTTAACAAAAAGTAAGCACTCAGTATATACAGATTGAACTGAAGGGGAAGGAACTTAAGGCACAAGAACACTGGCTAAGAGATGACCACAAAAGCATCACGTAGACCACAGGGCACCAATGTGAGAGCTGTGAATGATTTCAAAGTTTCAGAAACAGTGTTTCCCTGCATTCTGGGAATTAGACTTCAGTCCTATACTCAAGTCTCAGTCCTGATCCTGAGATCCACCTAGTCTTCCATTGATTTGGGATGCAGTTTATACCTACTTTTTACAGGTCTGTCCCCCAACTTTCCTGGAACTACAGTCATATTCTTTTTTTTTTTAATCTTTTACAAAAACTTTATTGACAATTTCATACATGCATATAAGGTGTTTTGATTTGATCCATGCCCACTCCCTCCCTTCCAACACCTCCCATATCTCCCCATCACTGTTTTTTCTTTTCTTTTTTTTCTTCTGTCATTTATTTATTTTTATGGGGCTTTTGGCTAATCTAACATTCCCCGCTCTGAAGAGGTAACCCTAAAATCTTTTAAGGATTAGATACAAGCTCCCAAATACTTTTGACATTTTTGGCCTTTGGAACAGAGTATGTTGCTAACAGTCCCAAGGACATTTTGACTTTTAGCCAAGAAACTGGCTACTTTTCTTTGGGGTCTTTTTACCCTAACTGCCTAGCCAGTTCCATTCTTAAACCAGAAATTAGCCAGAAGTTTTGCCACTTGTTGGCAGATTTCACAGAGATCAACTGGACAGCTAGCTATACTCTTCCCTGAGCACCAATGACACCTCCCTTCAAGCAGCCCTTCCCTGCTCTGCCTAGCTGGCCGTGCCTAGTAATTCTCATACTCATAACCTCTGGCCAGTTCCTTTGGTCATGCCCTCAGTCTATCTTTGCCTGCCCCTATTTTCTGTCTTAAGATATTAATGCCTCATCAAAATTAAGGTTTCTCATATCATTTTCTCGTGGAACTTGTGAGTCTCCTTGATATAGTTTCCTGCTCTTGCTGTTCCAATTTCCTCTCCCTACCTCCCTCAAGTGATTGCTTTTTCTTTTTCTTTTTCTTTTTTTTTTTATGTGCTATGCTTATAAGTGCACCTGTGTTGTACAATGTCTGCAGAGGCCAGAAGAGGGGTGTCGAATCCCCTGGAACTGGAGTTACAGATGATTGTTAGTTGCCATATAGGTGCTGGAAACTGAACTGAGGTCCCCTGGAGGAACAGCTAATGCTCTTAACCACTGAACCATCTCTTCATCCCCGAGTGTCTTAGTTTGTTTCTTCATTGCTGTGACAAAACACTCCAACCACTACCAACCTGGGGAGGAAAGGGCTTATTTAGCTTACAACTCCCAGGTTGCAGTTCATCAGGGAGCCCAAGGTAGGAATTCAGGGCAGGAACCCGGAAGCAGGAACCTGGAAGCAGGAGCTGGAGCACAGGCCATGGAGGAACGCTGCTTACTGGCTTGCTCTCCCGGCCCCTGCTCAGCCTGCTTTCTTATGCAACACAGGCCCACCTGCCCAGGGGTGGCACCACCCACAGTGGGCTGGGCCCTCCCACATCTCTCATCAAGAAGATACCCCTTAGACATGGCCACAGGCCAGTCCAATAGAGGCAATTCCCCAACTGAGGCTCCCTCAACCCAGGTGTGTCAAGTTGACACTAAAACTATCCAGCATACCGAGTGATTGATTTGTAAAATACAAGCAAGAGCATGTCAGTTCTCTAAGGACCATCTTCTAATAGCTTCCAGTTACATTTGAATGAATGGCATCCATCCTCTTTACCAAACACGATCTTTAAGACTCAGCAAATTTTGAACATAGCCCATACACCTATTGACGGACGTGCCCATCCCCATAACCTCTTCCTGAACACTGACCTTGTTGCTCACATCAGCCTTAACATATCCTCTGTGTCAAATTCTCCTAATCAGCCACCCCATGTGATAATCAGATTTATTTGGGCTCCTGGTTTTAGAAGTTTCAGCTCATGATCACTTCACTGTAGCTAGGAAGCAGAGAGAAAAACAGGAAGGTTCTAACAGGAGGCAAGGTTTACCTCTCAAGGACATGCCCTCAATAATCTTCTTCCACTAGGTAGACCCAACCAACTACACTTTCCAGAACCTCCAAAAATGGTACCACCCCCAGCTAAAGTTGAAGCATTCAGCGCATGGGCCTCTGAAATGGGGGCATTTCACATTCAAACTATAATACTAGATAACTCTCCCTCTGTTTCCACAGCTCAGCCAAACTCGTACTTTCTCAGGAAGGCTTCGTTGGCCATCATCTAAGGCAGGCCACCAAAGTTTTTCTCTCCCAAAACACCCACTTGTATTGGGTTATGGCTTTCATCACGTCTTGTTATCCTATCTTTACTCATGAATGCTTCCTGCCCTCCATATTAGCATAACAAAAGACTAATTCTTAGGGCTAGATGGTTCAGCAAGAGCACCTACTGGACAACCATGAAGACCTGAGTTTAGATCCTAACACGCATGAAACTAGCCAGGCATAAGCTCATGATACCTCTAACCTCAGGCATGTGATGGAGGGAGACAGGAGGATTGATGGAGCTTATTGGCTACCAACCTAGTTGAAAAACAAGCTCTGGATTCAGGGAGAGACACTGCTTCAAAGAAATAAGGCAAGAGGGTGATAGAGGAAGACACTCAATACCACCCCCCACCACCCGCCTGTCTCACTCACACACACACACACACACACACACACACACACACACTAATTATTTAGTTCAAGGGATTAAAAAAAACGGGTTCTTTACCCAGAAACAAGATTTACATAGCAATGCATACTAAAACATGAACAAGTTTTTTGACCTTCTTGGCCCACTCAAGACCCAGTGTCAGGGGGAAAGGGTGCTTAATCACACAGGGGAGTTTCCATTTCTTGCATACCCATCAGGTTCCCACACATGGGACATCACATCCTAAGAGCTACCGGACTTAGAAAGCCAGGCCTTTTCTTGTCTGATCAAAGGAGAAATACAGTTTGTAAAAGATGTTAGCAGCTGAAACTGTATGCTATGTGCACTCCTTGTAATCTGTTATCCATTTATCTGGGCCCCCTTCTTAGAGGTCACTGTGTAGTCATGACTGTCACCAGGAGTAACATGGCTACCTAAGTCATTCACACAAGATAACTAGATGTTTAGGGGATGGTTTCCAGTGTTAGCCTTCTACAGCAGGATAGCTAGACACTCAAGTTAAATTAACAGTCTCCTAAGTAATGTTTTTAAAAGCACATATCAGAAATATATTCTGATATGCCAGTGAGATGGTTCAGTAGGTAAGGGTACTTGTCACCAAGCCTAACAAACCTGAGTTCAATCCCCAGAATCCACATGGTAGAAGAAGAGAGCAAATTCCCTCAAGTTGTCCTCTGACCTCCACATGCGCATCCTGGCAGACCCATGCACACAAACACACACACACACACACACGCACATAAATTAAAAAATAAAATAAAAAAGAAAGGTTCTCATTCATTTGACTTTCAAATGCAGTATTGGCTCCTAAAATTATACCTTTTACTACAATCAAGTTATACCAGTTTTTTGTTTTGTTTTGGTTTGGTTTGGTCTTTTTGAGGCAGGGTCTCCCTGTACCTTCAGCTGTCCTAGAACTCACTATGTAGACCAGGCTGGCCTGAACTCACAGAGATCCGCCTGCCTCTGCCTCCCAAATGCTGGGATTAAAGGTGTGTGCCACCATGCCCGGCTAGTTTTATTAGCAAAAGCCTACAGGTTTTATCTAACTTAGAAAATAGTTTGGTGGTCAAAGAAGGAAAGTGGGATTACAAGATAATCTTAGTGAGGCTGGTGAAATGGCTCGGCAGTTAAGGGCACTGGCTGCTCTTGCAGGGGACCTGGGTTTGTTTCCCAGAACCCACAGATGACTACCATCCTAACTCCAGTTCCAGGGGATCCGACGCCCTCTTCTGACCTCCATGGGCACTGCACAAAACAGGTGCACTTACACACATGCAGACATAACAGTCATACAACAAAATTTTTTAAAAATTAACAAAGAAATAGGCCATGAAAGTAGAGCCTTTTTGAGAGGAGACCAGAGCCCTCTCAATCTGCACCACAACAAGAAAGGCAGCCATCAGCAAGCCAAGCAGTCCATCACTAGACACTGAATCAGGTGGCATCCTCATCATGGGACTCCCCAGCCCCCAGAGTCATGGGAAACAAGTGTCCATTCCCACTCAGCCAGGGTATTTTTATAGTAGTCCAAGTAGACTGGACACCTGTCCTTCAGTCTGGGTCAGGATCTCCAATGATGTTCTTCAGAGCACAAGTCACAACTGCAATTTGTCTGATTATTTTTTAGTGTCTATTGTCCCCCCACAAAACCTCCTCATGTGTAGTATCCACAGCAGTGTCTGTCACACAATAAACAACAAAACTGTATTGAATGTTTTAATAAGCATGTTTCTTTTCCTAATTAAAACTTTATTTCAAGTTTCTGGGCTTCTTGGTCAGAACAAAGTAAACTTTCGATCCCAAAGCCGAATAAAATAAGAGGTAAGGGACCTTTTAAGTCCCTGTTATCACTGATGGTAATGAATCTCAAGGGAAATGAAGCTCCATCCAGCAAAAGTAGAATGAGAATCTCGGGTGAGCTGTGTATCTTGTGTGTCTCTGAATTTCCATGGAGACCAAGGAGCACCCCAAACATACCAGGCCTCCTCCCAGGTCACAAAGAGTCTATCATGATTAGTTTAATCTAGAATCGTCTATCGGCACCACAGCCCTGGAAGAGCATGTATCATTAGTTAGTAAACTCAAATACAAATGAAAGTCAGCCACATAAATTATCAATTGATATCTGTCTCTCCTTTGGTACAGGAGTAAGAGAATATTTAACTAGGTTTGTACATTCGCTTTCCCAAGAAAGTGGTCCAGCAGTAACAGTAGGGGACAAGAGCTCTAGCAGCCTCTTAAGAAATTAGTAAACTCAGCCGTGGCGAGTATCCAGAGACAACTCACTTCTGGGAAGACCCAGACATGTGTCGGTGACAACTGAGCAAGGGACTTCTACCAAGGGAAATGGGGTTGTTGGGAAACATGAAGGTTTGGTGATGCTTGAAGTGCAAGCGGACAAGACCTACCCATGTCCATGATCTGCAGACCGTCTTAGAAAACCTGGTGAGTCCCGTAAGAAGCATAGCCCTCAAGCAACATTGTAGACCCAGAAGCTCCCATGGCAAGCAGGACTCTCAGCCATTAGAGCTGCCTGGGAAGGCAATCAAGCTCTGAAGCCTGTGGGACTGGGGCAACCTGTCTCATGCAATTTTTGGAAGCCGGGGGGAAGGGCATTCGGGGCACTGTCTAGGTGTCTGTCGCTTGTTTCCAGGTGTCCCTGGGCAGACTGTGGCACAGCTGCTTCTCTGGTCTTTCAGGGTGCTCAGCATCCTGACTATGTCACAGTGTCTCCAAGGCCTCTCCTATACCTTCAGCCATCTGTTTACCCTTTATGTCTCCTGAAATATTCTGAAGAGTCAGTTTCCCATACAGAAGCTTGTCTTGGTCAGGTGTGGTGCTGCTCACCTGTATTCCCAGAGTTCTAGAGAGTGAGGCAAGAGGATGACAAGTTCAAGGCCAGTCTGGGCTACATTACAAAACCCTGTCTCAAAAAAAAAAAAAGAAAGAAAGAAAAATTTGCTTTAGCGTGTCGTTTCTATAAAGATCAATGACAAGGTTTATGAAGATGTCTAAGGACACTACTAACGAGTGTAACCTAAAATCAGCACTTAAGAAGAGGGTAAATTCTCTAAAATTGAGATTGGACTGATGCCCAACTCTGAATAACCATTTATATTATATTATTTGTTTTTATTATTTAGGGTTTTCAAAAGCATTAAACATACCTAATCCATAGTTGCATGCCTATCTCTACATATCAGCTTCCCTAGCACGTGTTCCTCAAAAATAGCTAAATAATTACAAAAAGTTTGTGACAACAGCAAATTTATTTTAGTAAAATGTGGGAAGGAAAGAGGTAAAGTAGCAAAATCTATGAGCACAGCTACATAAGCCAATAAATAAATGGTAAATAGCATAGAAAAACACAATAGAGCACATCAAAGAAAATTTGGTGCAAGGTCTTGAAGCCATGGCCTCATATACGCTAGTTAAGTGCTCCATCACTGTACCCCACATCAAAAGCTTCACAAATGTTGTCTTTGTGTGGTTGTACGTGAAGCTTTATTCTTCTTCTTCTAGATGTCGTGTTTCATAATGAGCTGTTAATAATTCTTTATCATTATTGAGCTGTTAATAACTCTTACTATCATCATTACTGTGTATGTATATGATACGGTTTGTTGGCATGTGTGCAGCATAGCACACATGTGGCGGCCAGAGGACAACTGTGTGGAGTTGGTTCTTTCCTTTCACCTTTACATGGGTTCTGAATTGGTAGGACTTGTGTAGCAAGTGCTTCCCCTGCTGAGCCATCTCACCTGCCTGCAGCTAAGATTTTTATAATTCTAAAGCATTTAAAGCATGTATTTCTGGGCTGGAGAAATGGCTTAGCAGTTAAGAGCACTGGCTTTTCTTACAGAGGATTTGGATTCGGTTCCCAGCACTCACATGGAGGCTAACAGCCATCAGTAATTCCACTTCCAGGGGATCTGACACCCTCTTCTGACTTCCATGAGCATTGCATGACATGGGTGCATTTAGAGACATGCAGGCAGTACACTTATACACATAAAATAAAAATAATAAATAAAGGGCTGGAGAGATGGCTCAGCGGTTAAGAGCACTGACTGCTCTTGCAGAGGACCCAGGTTCGATTTCCAGCACCCACATGGTGGCTACGAACCGTCCTTAACTCCAGTTCCAGGGGAATCCGAGGTCCCCTTCTGACCTCCACAGCATTGCACCACATGGGTGCACTCACATACATGCAGGCAATACACTCATACACATAAAATTAAATTAATAAATAAAATATTTTTTTAAAAATAAAACAACATGTATTTCCCCCAAATTCACCATATTTTCTATGATTTACCCTTACATTATTTTTGTACTAATTTTAGACATAAAGGAAGAAATTAAGATATCTGATATTGCCAGGAGTGGTGGCGCATGCCTTTACACTTGGGAGGCAGAGACAGGTGGATCTCTGTGAGTTTGAGACCAGCTAGGGCTATAGGGAGACCCTGTCTCAAAAAGACAAAAAAAAAAAAAAAAAAAAGGATACCTTATATTATGTAACTGCTCACTCGGTAGCCCAGGACTAAGGATTGGCTATGCATTATCTGCTTAAGTCTTAGAAGAACATTTTCCATTGGTATCATTATTTTTCACATTGCTGCAAGGTTTCTTAAGCTTAGGTTAACCAGCTTAGGGAAGTAGTTTTCCTTGCCCTATCATTTCTGTAAAGAACAATCAATAAACCGGGCATGGTGGCGCACGCTTTTAGTCCCAGCACTCAGGAGGCAGAGGCAGGCAGATCTCTGTGAGATCGAAGCCAGCCTGGTCTACATAGTGAGTTCCAGGCTACAGGGAGACCTTGTCTCAAAAAGATACCCCCTCCCAAAAAAAAATAATCAATGACAAGATTTATGAAGATGTCTAAGGACGATATTAACCAATGTTAACCTAAGCTTAAGGTAACAGTGTCTTAAGTATAGGTAACTAGACTTCAGATACAATTACAGCCTCTTTTACTAAAATGCCTTCAATAACAAGCTCTTGAGTAAGTTTTCCATCAATGTTGTCAATAAAAGCCCATGATTTGTGGGATGTAGGATTTACAGAGGGAAATATATTAATGGATTTGGGAGTCTCCTTACAACATTTTAATAAATATGGGAAAATATATCACGTGATGTAAAATAATGAAAGGAAATTTTCCTAACAAAAAATAGGCTACATTTTAAAAAAAAGTTTTAAAAACTTATCTGAAATAATTGCCCCAAATTTACTAAAACTTGGTCAGTTTATGGCCTGATGTTGACTAAATGAGAGATCTTGACAATTAGCCTGAGGAGGGAGAGGGCTGGTGGCTGTAAAAAACAAAAGACTCCTCCAGCTCACAATGTGGCATCCATTCCTCTGCACTGTTCAGTTCCAGGTTGTCTCCAGATGCTCAAAACTCACACGTTGGGATGCTGAGCCCGCTTTATGAGCCATCCCAACCCAGGTCAGAAGAGCCATGGAGAACCGCACCGCCATCACCAAGTTTGTCCTGCTGGGGCTCTCTGATGACTGTGAGTTTCAGCTGCTCATCTTCCTGGGGTTCTTCTTGACATACCTCCTCACACTGCTGGGGAATGTCCTCATCATCATCGTCACCCTCATGGACAGGCGCCTCCACACCCCCATGTACTACTTCCTTCGCAACTTTGCTGTCCTGGAGATCTTGTTCACCTCAGTCATCTTCCCCAAGATGCTGACCAACATCATCACAGGACACAGGACCATCTCCCTACCAGGATGCTTCCTCCAAGCATTCCTCTACTTCTTCCTGGGCACCACAAAGTTCTTCCTACTGGCAGTGATGTCCTTTGACAGGTAGGTAGCCATTTGTAACCCTCTGCGTTATGCCACCATCATGAGCAAAAGGGTCTGTGTCCAGCTTGTGCTCTGCTCATGGACATCAGGATTCCTCCTCATCCTGGTTCCAAGTTCCATTATATTTCAGCAGCCATTCTGTGGCCCCAATGTAGTTAACCATTTCTTCTGTGACAACTTCCCAATCCTGGAACTCATATGTGCAGATACAAGCCTGGTAGAGTTCCTGAGTTTTGTTATTGCCAACTTCAGCCTGCTGGGCACTCTGGCTGTGACTGCCACCTGCTACAGCCACATCCTCTATACCATCCTGCACATCCCCTCAGCCAAAGAGAGGAAGAAAGCCTTCTCAACTTGCTCCTCCCACATCATCGTCGTATCTCTGTTCTACGGCAGCTGTATCTTCATGTATGTCCAGTCGGGCAAGAGTGGGCAGGGGGAGGACCAGAACAAGGTGGTGGCTTTGCTCAACACTGTAGTGACGCCAACCCTTAACCCTTTCATCTACACCCTGAGGAACAAGCAGGTGAAGCAGGTATTTAGGGAGCATGTCAGCAGGCTCCAAAAGCCGAGCAAGACATGAAAAGAGCCAGTGTTGCTGACTTGCTTGAACCTCTGCTGATGAAGCCTATCATGTCTCCATTGATTTTCCCCTCAACCATGGTTTTATATGATGTGCATTCATGTATGGTATTTTCTTACATGTATCATTATTAATCCATTTGGTCTTGTTCAGAGAGCACAGAAAATCCAATGTAACAGTACTATGTATGGTATATCTTGACATTTCCAACCCTCGTCTGTATCTGAGTTTTATACTCTTTCCTGTTTTTAAATGTAAGAATAAACTTTCTTCTTTGCTTATAATTTTCAAATTTGATAAAAATAACCAGAAGAATACATTTATGATAGGTTTCACAAGTGTTATATAGAGAATACTCACAAAGTGGATGAGGAATAAATGAAGACGTTATAATACAGGAAACAGTCAATAACTCACAAGAAGCTCAGTAGAACTGGTTAGGTGATCTGCAAAGATACTACAGCACATAAACGGACCTACGAGGTAATGAAAGTCAACTTGCTAATAAGTAAAGAAGTTCAGCTCAGTAAGTGGTTCCAAAAGCATTAGCTAACTACATGGAGCCTTCCTTCCAAGAGCGTAGTACTTGGTTGGTTGTTTGAAGTGTGAGATGTGAGGTTTAAGAACAGTTTAAGGGGCTGGAGAGATAGTGCAGTGGTTAAGAGCACCAGCTACTCTTGCAAAGGACCTGGGTTTGATTCCCAGCACCCATATGGCAGCTAACAACCATCTATAACTCCAATTCCAGGGGATCTGATGCCCTTTTCTGACCTCTGCGGGCACTGGTGCACTTACATTACTTACGGGTGCAGGCAATACACTTATATACATAAAAGTGTAGAACCCTGAGACCCTCTTCATTCACCCGCTACCCCCCAATCCCTCCAGACCCCCACTAATTGCTCTTTTAGCTTCTGTAAAATGCTTGGCTGCTGCTTTAGACATGCCTAGACATGCCCTGGCATGCCCTGACCCCCACCTGCTATTCCCCCCACCTTCCAGGAAACTATAGATTAAGCAAGCCCAGGCATGAAAACTGCCCTATAAGGTAAAAATTGAGACTCCTGGCCCCACAGATAACAGCACATTCCACAGCCCTGAGAATACTACCTACCAATAAGAAACTTCCAGGGCTGCATCTTATACATCCAATCAGTTTAAAATTATGTTGCCGCGCATGGGCTCCTTGAACCAACCAAAATGTATCTTCGGTATCCCCCTCCTCTCTTTGTCTAAAACCTATAAAAGGCTCCACTCTCTCTTACTCTGGACTCTCAGCACATATCCGTTGAGTTGGTGAGGTCTGAGAGCCCGGGCTTAAGCCCGAATAAACCATAAACCTTTGCTTTTGCATTTTGGTGTGTTGGGTCCTCGGTGGTCTTTTTGGGGTCCAGTGGATGAGGTACAACATTTGGAGGCTCGTCCAGGATCCCCCCAGAGACCCCCCACCCCCAAGAGGAACCAACCCCAAAAGGTTTGTGATCAACCGGCCGGGTAAGTTTTTGTAAAACTGTGTTTGTCTGCCTGTCTTTTCTATACTTTCCCTTTGGTCGCAGCCATCTGATCTCAGTTTTTTGTTGCTGGAACGCTAGCAAGGTGACCTGGAGGATTTGGGAGACGTCCCCATCCTTGTCGGGGTGGGTGTTCCCCACCGGACACCCCACCAGGACACTAGTCCATCTAAAACCTCAGAGGACCTCGTGATGCGACCCTGTTGGGACACGCGTGTCCTATCCCTACAGTCTTTGGCACAATCGAGCCAGGGAATCCACACAGCTGAGAGTCCAGACCATCTGAAAGCTGTGGTAGTTTATTTTGGGCCCTCTGTCTGTGTCGTTCTTCTGTCTTGTGATCTTTGTTCTAATTTCTTTGTTGACACAACGGACGGGACTGAGAAATGCTATGGGCAACACCTCATCTTCCCCTCTAGATCTTACACTAGTCCACTGGGAGGACATTAAGACAATTGCCCATAACAATACTGTAGATGTAAAGAAAAAGAAATGGACAACTTAATGTTCGGTTTATTGGCCCTCCTTCAATGTTGGATGGCCCCCTGAAGGGACTTTTAACCTGAGTTTAATTTCCAGGGTAGAGGACCACGTCTTCCGCCCACGGATGGGCCACCAGGACCGGATCCCATACATCATGACCTGGCGAGGCCTCATCGAACGACCCGATGGCCCCCCTACCTGGGTCAAGTCCTTCCTTCCCCCGATTAATCCAACTGCTCCCCCTCCACCTCTGCAGGTCCTCCCTCTCAGACCAAAGGCAGAAGAGAAACCCATTCTCCAGGGAGGCATGGAGGAGAACGACATCTTTCCCCCGCCCTACTCCTCTCAGACAGGCACCCTGCCAACGGCGCCACAAGTGCAGGCCCTGCCTCCTAACCCTGAGGAGCCACTATTGCCTCCACAGGGACCTGAGCAGGCCACATGGAGCCAGAGGGGGGCAGCTTCCCAGCCTGACACCATTGTCCACCCCCTCCGGCCGGCGGGGCCCCCAGATGGAGAGGGCAATCAGCCCTTTCATTACTGGCCCTTTGCCACCAGTGATCTTTACACTTGGTGCTCACAGAATGCACCTTTCTCTGAAAACCCCAGGGACTTGATTAACTTATTGGAAACTGTTCTCTTCACTCACCAGCCCACCTGGGACGACTGCCACCAACTCCTGAGTGTCTTGTTCACTACTGAGGAGCGAAACAGGATCCTCGAGGCAGCCCGGGAATTGGTTCTGGGCCCCACCGGGGACCCTACCACAGACCCAGGCATCATTAATGCCAGCTTTCCCCCTAGCCATCCCAACTGGGACTACAACATGGCAGAAGGTAAGGAGAGGCTCCTGGTCTACCACCAGACTCTGTTAGCAGGTCTCAAAATGGCAGCTCCAAAACCCGCCAATATGTCTAAGGTCTATGATGTCAGACAGGGGCCCGAAGAGAGCCCAGCCTCATACCTAGAGAGGTTACAAGATGCCTTCTGGCAGTTCACTCTGTATGACCCAGAAGTGGAGGAATCAGCTCAAACTGTGATGTTTGCTTTCGTTAACCAGGCAGCCCCTGACATCAAGAGAAAGTTGCATTCTTTAGATAGACTAGGAGAAAAGAACCTTAGGGACTTAATAGTGGTGGAAAAGGTTTATAATAGAAGGGAGACAGCAGAACAAAGAGAGGAAAGAAAAGAAAAAAGACAGGAAGCAAGCCTGACCAGGGTCCTGGAGAGACAACAGGCCCACCACAAGAAGGACCTCAGAGAGATATTATTGGCAACCAACCCCCAGTACAGAGGGAGCTCACCGGTGGGATCCAGATCACGAAATAAGGTAGGGAAAAACCAGTGTGCGTACTGCAAGGAGGAAGGGCACTGGGTGAAGGACTGCCCCAAGAAGAATAAGCAATCAGCTAAGGTATTACTGGCTCTAATTGGGGGTGAAGACAGTGACTAGGGAGACGGGGCTCAAGTCCCCTCCCTGAGCCCAGGGTGACCCTGAAAATAGAGGGGAAACCAATTGGGTTTATGGTGGATACTGGTGCCCAGAATTCGGTTTTATTGGAGCCAAGAGGGCCAGTGTCCTCCAGAACTACATGTGTAGAGGGGGCAAAAGGAACAAAGCCCTATTCATGGACTACCCGAAGAACAGTAGATTTAGGGAAGGGCCGGGTATCCCACTCGTTTCTAGTAATCCCAGAATGTCCCTACCCACTTCTGGGCAGAGATTTATTGTCAAAAATGAGGGCACAGATCCACTTCACAGCTAAAGGAGCCACCCTGCTTCACAACGGGGCACCAGTTCAGGTTCTAGTCACCAACGACCTGACTGAGGAATATAGACTCCATCAGGAGCCGATCCAACTAAACCCTGATATATCAGATTGGCTCCAAGAATTTCCCCAAGCCTGGGCGGAAACAGGGGGTATGGGTCTGGCAGGACACAGGCCTCCTGTATATGTTGAACTCAAAGCAGGGGCGGACCCTGTTAAAGTGCGCCAGTATTCTATGCCCCTAGAGGCAAAACGTGGAATTACTCCACATACCAGATTAATGGAACTGGGGGTGCTGAGAACGACCCAGTCTGCCTGGAACACCCCACTCCTGCCTGTCAAAAAGCCCTAATCCCGGGACTATAGACCATACAAGATTTAAGGGAGGTGAACAAGAGAGTCATTGACATTCATCCCACTGTCCCCAACCCTTATACGTTACTCAGTACCCTGCCACCAGATCGGCAATCGTATACAGTGTCAGCCCTACTTTGCCTTTGAATGGCATGATCCGGAGGCAGGAATCAGTGGCCAGCTGACCTGGACGCGACTGCCTCAAGGGTTTAAAAATTCTCCAACTATATTCGATGAGGCCCTGCATGAAGATCTGGGTGAGTTCAGAGCCCAACACCCCGACATAAGCCTGTTACAATATGTAGATGACTTATTGATCGTGGCACCAGACCAGAAGTCCTGCCTGGAGGGGACAGAGGACTTACTCCACATACTTGGGGACTTGGGATACCAGGCCTCAGCAAAAAAAGCTCAGATATTTCTGCAAGAAGTGACATACCTAGGGTACATCCTCAAGGAGGGGCAGCGGTGGTTGACTAAGGCCCACAAAGAGACTGTGCTAAAGGTACCTGAACCAACCTCCAGAAAACAGGTAAGGGAATTCCTGGGTACCACAGGGTTCTGCCGCCTCTGGGTTTTGGGGTTCACTGAAATTGCAAAACCCCTATATGAGGCTACCAAAGAAGGACAGGACTTCAACTGGATGCAGGAAAGGCAAGAGGCCTTTGAAACCCTAAAACACAAGCTCTTAGAGGCCCCTGCCCTAGGACTACCAGACATAAGTAAACCTTTCTGTCTATATGTGGATGAACATAAAGGTATTACAAAAGGGGTCCTCACCCAGAGAGTAGGCCCCTGGAAGAGACCTATTGCATACCTATCAAAAAATTAGACCCTGTAGCAGCTGGATGGCCCCCCGCCTGCAAATTATAGCAGCAGTGGCCCTGCTGGTTAAGGATGTTAACAAGTTAACTCTAGGACAGGACCTGCTTGTGGCAACCCCTCATGCCCTCAAGGGGGTGCTCAAGCAACCCCCCCCCATCGATGGTTGAGCAATGCCCGATTAACACATTATCAGGCTCTGCTCCTAAATCCACCCAGGATCAAATTCCAGATACCAATGGCCCTGAACCCAGCCACGCTGTTGCCAGATCCCAATCTCGGGGGCCCACTCCACAACTGTACTGAAATTCTGGCACAGGTGCATTGCATCAGACCTGACCTGAAGGATGTTCCCTTGCCTGACGCCGAAGAAACCTGGTACACAGATGGAAGCAACTTCATCAGAAATGGTAAAAGGCATGCTGGGGGAGCAGTCACAACCACCTCAAGAGTCATTTGGGCCGATCCACTGCCAATAGGTACATCAGCCCAAAAAGCTGAACTGATCATGCTTACCAAAGCCCTAAAGATAGGTAAAGGAAAGAGACTCAATGTCTACACAGATAGCAGATATGCATTTGCCACTGCCCATATTCATGGGGCCATCTATCAAGAGAGGGGCCTCCTTACTGCAGAGGGAAAGA
>NW_008343597.1:1886892-1890599 GCF_000622305.1 Nannospalax galili | reverse complement strand
CAGACTGGGTGGCTCTCCTCCCCTTTGCCCTTTTTAGAGTAAGAAACACTCCATACCAGATGGGTTTAACCCCCTTTGAAATCATGTATGGAAACCCCCCTCCTATGATACCTAGCCTCCAAGCTGACCTAGTATCGACCTTGGGAGACCAGGACCTACTGGACTCACACCAGCGGTTGCAGCTAACCCACCAACGGGTCGGCTGCAACTCAGAGCCATATATGAAGCTGCTGTTCCCCCGCAACCCCACAGGTTTAAACCAGGCAACTGAGTCTTCATCTACAGACACCAACGGAAAAATCTCGAGCCAAGATGGAAGGGCCCCTTTGTGATCCTCTTGATAACTCCCACCACACTCAAAGTGGACAGTGTCTTGGCTTGGTTGCACTACTCCCACGCAAAACCTGCCGACCCATTTGCAGTCCCAGAGGATTACAAGGGAGACACCTGGAAGGCATCCCCACACCCTTCGAATACATTCAGGCTCTGCATCCGACGAGACCCTTCCTGCTAACCTGTCTATTGTTGACATGGAACTGCTTATCGGCTGATGTCACCTTTCCTGCAAGTAACATAAATCCCCATATGCCCCAAAACTTAACTTGGGTAATCACCAACCCTGCCACGGGGACGGTCATCAACTCTACCTCCAAGACAGCCTCTCCCAACACTTGGTACCCCAACCTTGGGTTGACCTCTGTGACATCTTTGAAGGAGAATGGGAACCTCATGACCAGACCCCTTTCCTCCCTTCGGCTGCCGAGACCCCGGCCCGAGATCACGCATGCGAAGCCTCGCCATCTACATTTGTCCAGGCCACGGATGCAGCAGACAAGTTAAGAACAAATGTGGGGGACCTGGGGATTATTATTGCACTGACTGGGGCTGTGAGATCACTGGCACATACTGGTGGAAAGGGTCATCAACCGGGGATCTAATAACCCTACAACAGGCCCCCGGATCTACCACCCTGGGATGGGGCGGGACCACTGGAAGAGGTATGGGGGGGCCCTGTGCCCAACCACGGTGCAACCCCCTCATAATTCGGTTCACTGAGAAAGGAAAACAGTCTATGGGGTGGGATGTAGGACACACATGGGGCCTACGGCTGTATGCTTCAGGGAGAGACCCTGGGGCCCTCTTTACCATTCAACTCCTCCTCCAACCAGTTGTCCATGCACTGGGACCCAACCGAGTCCTAAATCCCCCCCCAGGTGGTTCTCATAAATCTCCAGCTAAACGCCCTCCCAGACCTCCCACTGCCCAAACCTATACTCCTGCGCCAACAACTCAGCCTCTTGAGTCCTCAAGGGCAGATCCTATTCCTCCCATTCCTGCCACTGTCCCAACCTGGGAAATTCTTTTGCAGATGCTAAATTCATCTTATTACTTCCTCAATGCAACCCACCCCCAGGTGGTTCTCATAAATCTCCAGCTAAACGCCCTCCCAGACCTCCCACTGCCCAAACCTATACTCCTGCGCCAACAACTCAGCCTCTTGAGTCCTCAAGGGCAGATCCTATTCCTCCCATTCCTGCCACTGTCCCAACCTGGGAAATTCTTTTGCAGATGCTAAATTCATCTTATTACTTCCTCAATGCAACCCACCCCAACGCTACCCACTCTTGCTGGCTCTGCTATGGTGTTGCCCCCCCCCATATTATGAGGGAATTGCTGTACAAGGAACGTTCTCCCTCGTGGATTACACAGAATGCAGATGGCTATCAAATGTTTCTCTTACCCTATCTCAGGTAACTGGCATTGGGACCTGTGTTGGCCAGGTCCCACTGACCTATACTAGCCTCTGCAACACCATCCTCCCCCTTAATGTCACAGGGAGGGGTTTGTCTGTTTGCTTTCTTGTTTTCCTGGAACTGACGGTGTTTCTACTTACCCTGCTTCTCACCTGTGTCTTCCCCTGAAATTCTTTTTGGTGTTCTTGTTGTTGTTTAAATATTTATTTTTTATTCATGGGTATGTGTCTGTGTGAGTATGTGGTATGTGTGTGGGTGCCTGCAGAGGTCAGAAGAGGGCTTTGGATCCTTTGGAGCTGGAGTTACAGGCAATTATGAGCTGACCAATATGGGTGCTGGGAACCAAACTCAGGTCCTCTGGAAGAGCAGAAAGTGCTCTTAACCACTGAGCCATCTTTCCAGAACCTCCTGAAATTCTTATTTTGAAATCCTAACTTCTAATGTGATGGTATTAGGAGGTAGATTCTTTGAGGCAGTAATAAAGTTGTAAAGGTAGAGCTTTATAAATGGGATTAGTGTCCTCACAAAAAGAGCCCAAGAAAGCTATTTTCTCTTCTTTCAATGTAAAGATATTACCAGATGTGCAACCCTGAAGAGAGCCTATACCATAAACAGACATTAGAAAGCTTGGAGGTCATTGAGAATGGATGGCTCTCTCCCTCATTATCAACTTTAGGCCCCGCCTCCTGTTTCTAGGCTAAAACACTAATTTCTAAAGAAGGGCAAGTATCGCAATTGCTTTTTAGAATTTGAAATACCATTGAGGCAGGATAAATAGATAAGGAAAATTGGGGTGACTTGAGAAGAAGGAGAAGCCCTTCACTCAGAAATCTGGTTGAAGTCTCTTGCCTATAGAGAAATAAGAATTCAGCTCAATTAACAACTGCCTGAGGCCCTTCTCCCTTCCCAGCCATTGTGGGACCCTGAGACCCTCTTCATTCACCTGCTACCCCCCAATCCCTCCAGACCCCCACTAATTGCTCTTTTAGCTTCTGTAAAATGCTTGGCTGCTGCTTTAGACATGCCTAGACATGCCCTGACCCCCGCCTGCTATCCGCCCCCTTCCAGGAAACTATAGACTAAGCAAGCCCAGGCATGAAAACTGCACTATAAGGTAAAAATGGAGACTCCTGGCCCCACAGATAACAGTCAGCACATTCCACAGCCCTGAGAATAGCACCTACCAATAAGAAACTTCCAGGGCTGCATCTTATACATCCAGTCAGTTTAAAATTATGTTGCCACGCGCGGGCTCCTTGAACCAACCAAAATGTATCTTCGGTGTCCCCCTCCTCTCTTTCTCTAAAACCTATAAAAGGCTCCACTCTCTCTTACTCTGGACTCTCAGCACAGATCCGTTGAGTTGGTGAGGTCTGAGAGCCCGGGCTTAAGCCCGAATAAACCATAAACCTTTGCTTTTGCATTTTGGTGTGTTGGGTCCTTGGCGGTCTTTTTGGGGTCCAGTGGATGAGGCACAACAAAAGTTTTAAAAATTAAAAAAAGAACAGTTTAGCTGGGCGTGATGGCACACGTCTTTAGTCCTAGCACTTGGGAGGCAGAGGCAGGTGGATCTCTGTGAGTCTGAGGTCAGCCTGGCCTACATAGTGAGTTCCAGGCCAGCACAGCTATAGGGAAACCCTGTCTCAAAAAGACCAAACCAAAAAAAAAAAAAAGTTTAAAACAGGCATATATCTAAAAATAATTAAAATCTATAAAGATTAATTCATTCCCAAGCCTATAAACAACCTTTCTTTGAGAATTAGTATGATGGTTGTTTCCTGTTATGGTTAAATCCCATTCATTCACATTCATTCACATTCATATGGAACCTTTTTTACTTTGCAGGGCGTGTTTCAATAGTACAAGAATTTAAAATAGTTTGAGTAACTGAGGAAAATGCTAGTATTTTCACTTACTTTGTCTCCTTTCCAGTCTTCACAGTTCTCACCCCTC
>NW_008343597.1:1882928-1886881 GCF_000622305.1 Nannospalax galili | reverse complement strand
CCACCCTCCATCCCGCCTAATCAACAACAAAAGAATTTGTCACCCACTTTAATGGAATCTAGTGAAAGGAATGAACTCAGAGTCCATCGAAAGAATTTCCTTTTCACACTCACTGTAATTACAATGACAAGTACAATTAGAGGGTTGGAAACAACCAGTTCTCCTAAGTCAGCTAATAGGAAGGGACTTGTGCCTGTTCAGAAGGCCTAGCTGTCAAGGTTCACTCACTGTGGTTTTAATCACATGGGAGGCAGTGTAACTCTGAGTGTCAATACTGTTACTAGAAACGTAGTACCTGCCCAGCCCAGCCCAGCCCAGCTACCTATTCACCATTTGGTCTTAACAAGCCAAGACTTACTTAGCGATACATATATATCAAGATCTGCCTCAGAGTCCTTAACATTGAATGAGTTAATATTTATGAGTGCTTACCACTGGGGCTGAGTACAGAGTGGCATGGTTCAGTGTTCTGTCCTATAAAAGAATAAAGGTGAATAAATGTAGGTAAATCAAGCTATCTAAGCAGGCATGGTACCACATGCCTTTAGTCCCAGCATTCCAGAGGCAGAGGTGGGGAATCTCTGTGAACTTGAGGCCAGCCTGGTCTATAATAGTGAGTTCCAGGTCAGCAGTCACAACAGGGAGACCCTGTCTCAAAAATAAAAAATAAATAAATGAATAAAAATAAAAAGGATATCTACTATTTTTTTTTTTTTTGGTCTTTTTGAGACAGGCTACTATCTTTGATGAAAGTTAAGCTACACTCCCACTTCGCATCTTTTTTTAATGTTATGTTGTTTATTTTTATTTTATGTGTACAAGTATATTGCTTGCCTGTACGTGAGTGCACCCATGTTGTGCAATGCCACAGAGTTCAGAAGAGGGCATCGGATTCCCCAGAAACTGGAGTTAAGGACGGTTCATAGCCACCATGTGGGTGCTGAGAATCGAACTGGGGTTCTCTGCAAGAGCAGTCAGTGCTCTTAACCACTGAGCCATCTCTCCAGCCAACCCCCCACCCCACTTTGTTAGGGTTCCAAATAGCAGCCCCCCCTCTCCACAACATGGACCTACAGACTTTGGAGCCTGGAAAAGGGAACTTAGCTGATAAGCACCTTGACCTTTGAGGTCAAGAAGGACAAACACTGCTGAGAAGCAGTAACCAGAGATTTTAGAAGCTGTTTTTCTCTCTTCTTAAGAGGAAAAAAGTAAACACTTCCACACCCTAATCCTACCTGCTTCCCCCTCCCTGATTTCTCCCCCAAACATTCCCCCCTTCCACACCCTAAATCCCCCATATGTAAAGTCCCAGCTCACAACCCGTGAGCTGACATCTTTCCCTTCCCCGAGGGAAAGGTGCCCTGTGCGAAATAAATCTGTGTCCCGCTGAGAATTCCATCTGAGCCTCGGTGACTCATCCATCCGCTCGTGCCTTCCTCCATCCGCACCGCCCGCTTGCTCCCGCCAGTTCTCTACTTATCACACTTTACATCTTAAACTGAAGCAAATTCAAAATAAATTCAAGATAAATATAAGGATGTGAGAAGTTTTTAATGAAAGTACAAAAATAAGTAAGCTTCGTTCCTCCACGGTCTGGGCTTCAGTTCTTGCCTCTATGTTCCTGCCTAGACTTTCTGCCTGACTTCCTCCATAACGGACTATAAAGTGTAAGATTAAATAAACCCTTTGCTCACCTTGTTTTTAGTCAGTGTTTTATCACAGCAACAGAAACCTAATTAGGACCTAAATTAACTAAGAGTACCCATAATAACCCACTTCTATTATACTAGACTTCTTAGCCAGTGAATTAGAGGAAAAAACAAGACTAGGAACTGAAGAGATAGCTCAGAAATAAAGAGTGTTTGCTTTTCAACCATGAGGATTGGAATTCAGATCCCAGGACCCACGTAACAAGCCAGGCATGGTCTTATGCAGACCTGTAACCCCAGCAATGTGGGGCCAGGGACAGGAGGATTGCTGGGTGGGACTGCTGGCTGTTATCCTAGCCAAAAATACCACAAATACAGCTCCAGGTTCAGGGGAAGATTCTGCCTCAAAGGAATAAGAAAATCATGGCAGAGGACGACATCTGGTGCCTTTCTCTGGCCTCCATGTGCCACCACACACACACACACACACACACACACACACACATACACACACACACACACATACACACACATACAAACACACATACACATACACATACACACACATACACACACACACACACACACACACCAATTAAATAAATTTTTTTTAATGTTCAGCAGAAGAGGGGGACAAATAAGAACAAAATGCACATGAAAATGCCCAAAAGAAGCCCATCACTTTGTATGCTAAATTAAAATTTAATAAAAATAAAAACCAGACACACCAGCCTCTCTTCTGGGTAAGTTGATTGATTGTGCCCTCCACACCTTGACTCCCCCAGCCTCATTCACCCTCCCATCTCCCCCTGCCAGTCTCTCCTCCTAGCCTGGGTGCTATCCCATTCCTTGTCTTGGCACCCCAGACACCATGGAACCACCACTGCTTCCTGATCCTTTGCATCCAGACCAACCCAGTTCCTTCCCCAGGTCCCCAGGAGCCCTCTGGGCCTGGTCCCACCCTCACCTCCCTCTGCTTCCCTGGGCTGCATGACATGCCAGCCTCTCTCCTGGGTAAGTCAACCGTGCCCTCTGAGCCTTGACTTCCCCAGCCTCATTCACCCTCCCATCTCCCCCTGCCAGTCTCTCCTCCTAGCCTGGGTGCTGTCCCATTCCTTGACTAGGTGCCCCAGACACAGGAGTGGGAGGGAACACCACAGCTTCCTAATCCTTTGCATCCAGACCAACCAAGTTCCTCAGTGCAGTCCCCAGGAGCCCTTGGGGCTTCTTTCCACCCCCATCTCCTTTTGCATCTCTGGGTGGCACAGCCACCAGCTCCCCAAGACCAGCATCTTCCCTGGGACTGACTCCCAGGCCAGTCCAAACCCCAAATTACTGAGGCCAAAATCTTTCCTGGAGGGATCCAGACCTTAGGAGAAAGCCTGAGAGCATCTGATCCTCATCTGAATTGGGCCTCTGTGGGAACTCCTGAAGACAAAAGCAATCTGGCCACTCCAATGTAAAATCAAAAGAGAGAATCAGAAGCTTAGAGGAACCAGCTTTTCATTCCCCAAAAGTAAATCACAAAGGCACATAAAGTTTACAAAAAGAAGGAGACCTAAACTTGAAGGCTTGAGTCTCACACAAGAATCAGAAACTTCAAAAAAAAAAATTCACGTCAAAAATCACAGAGGAAAAATAATAACATGAAAAGCCAAAATAACATATCCTCACCAAATACTGATAGTCCTCTAGAGGAATACAATGAGAACCCCCTAGAGATAATGCAGGACATGGAACTCAAAATTGATGAATATGATAAAAGAATTCAGTGAATTTAAAGAACACACAAACAAGGTAATCATAGAGCTGAAGGAAAATAGGGATAAACTTCTGAATGAATTCAGAAACGAGCTGGAAATATTGAAGAATACTCAGGCTGAAATGCATAAGGAGGTGAAACACTCAGTAAACCAATTAGAAATGACAGGAGAAAGCCTCACCAATAGGATGAATGAAATGGAAAACAAAATATCAAGACTGGAAGATAAAATGGACAAACTACACCACTCAAGCAAAGATTATGAAAAATTTAAGAAAGCACAAGAATGGAATATGCAGAAATTGTGTGACACCATAAAAAGACCAAACTTACGAATCATAGGTATACAGGAAGAAGAAGAATCCTAAGATAATGGCATGGACCAGATCTTCAACAGAACCACAGAAGAAAATTTCCCAAAATTAAATAAAGACATGCCCATACAAATACAAGAAGCATATAGAACACCAAACAGACAGGACCAGAAAAGAAATTCTCCACGGCACATCATAGTAAAAACACTAAACATATATAACAAAGAG
>NW_008343597.1:1881698-1882261 GCF_000622305.1 Nannospalax galili | reverse complement strand
CACCAAACTCTGGTCCATAAAAACAATACTTTAAGACACAGATTAATCCCAACTCATTAATAGTAGGGGAATTCAATACCCTACTGTTTCCATTAGATAAGTTACTAGGGCAGAGAATTAGCAGAGAGACATCTGAATTAAACAATACCATATATCAAAGGGACCTAACAGACAACTACCAAGTATTCCACCAAAGCACCAAAAAAACATACTTTCTACTCAGCACCCCATGGAACCCTCTCCAAAATCAACCATATACTGGGGCACAAAACAAACATCAAACAAATACAAAAAGATTGAAATAATTACATGCATTCTATCAAACCACAATACAATAAATCTTACAATCAACACCAGAAGAAGCCCTAATCACGACATGAACACATGGAAATTAAACAACACACTCCTAAATGATGAATTGGTCAAAGGAGAAATTAAGAAAGAAATAAAAGTATTCCTGGAACCAAATTAAAAGGACAATACAACACAACAAAACCTCTGGGGACATGCTGAAAGCTGTCCTTAGAGGGAAGTTTATAGCTCTAAGTGCCTACATCAAAAAA
>NW_008343597.1:1880668-1880906 GCF_000622305.1 Nannospalax galili | reverse complement strand
AGGGAATTGGACTGGAGGGAACATACCTCAACATAATTAAAGCCATATATAACAAACCCACAGCCAAAATCATTCTAAATGGAGAAAAAGTGGACACATTCCCATTGAAATCAGGAACCAGACAAGGCAGTCCACTAGCTCCACTTCTCTTTAACATAGTGTTTGGAACTCTTGCAAGAGCAATAAGACAAGAGAAGGAAATTAAAGGAGTAATAACTGGAAAAGAAGAAAACCTGCC
>NW_008343597.1:1879376-1880571 GCF_000622305.1 Nannospalax galili | reverse complement strand
GTGACAAGTAACAAAAATAATCTACCAAAGTTTGTAGCCTTTCTATATACCAATAACAAGCAATCAGAGAAAGAGTACATGGAAACACTCACCTTCATAATAGCTGCAAAAAAAATAATAATAATAATAAAGATTGGAGAGTTAGGGTTAGCTTTAGTGTGAGGGTTAGGGTTAGTTTTAGTGTTAGTGTTAGAGTGAGGGATATGGTTAGGGTTAGGGTTAGGGTTAGGGTTTGCATTTGCGTTAGGGTTAGGGTTAGGGTTAGTGTTAGGGTGAGAGTTAAAGCCATTTATAGATTCAATGCAATGCCAATCAAAATCCCCATGACTTTTTCCAAAGAATTGGAAAAACCATCTACAAGTACACACAATTTCAGTCACCTGATATTTGACAAAGGTACCAAGAACACACACTGGAGGAAAGACAGCATCTTCAACAAAACAAAACTGATCTCCACCTATAGAAGGATGAAACTCGATCCTCATCTTTCCCGTTGCACAAACGTTGACTCCAAAGGGATCAAAGACCTCAGTGTGAAACTGGAAACTCCGAAACTGTTAGAAGAAAACATTGGCAATGACCTACAAGATATAGGTGTAGGAAAGGTTTTCTAAACCGGACACCAATTGATCCTGAGAGAAGTCGCTCAGGAATTAAGGTCAACATTCAACAAGTGGGACCTCATTAAACTAAAAAGCTCTGTACAGCAAAAGAAACAGCCAAAAAAGTCCTTCTCAAGGTCCCCAGGAGCCCTCTGGTCCTGGTACCACCCTCACCTCCCTCTGCTTCCCTGGGCTGCACAACCCAGGGAACTCAAAAAACAGAGAATCAAGACAAGAAGTAATCCAATTAAAAGATGGGTTAAGGAGCTGAACAGAGAGTTCTCAAAAGAAGAAGTAAAGATGGCTATGAAACATCTTAAAAGATGTTCAACATCACTAATAATTAGGGAAATGCAAATTAAAACCACTCGAACATTTCATCTTACCCCAGTCAGACTCACTAAGATCAAGAGAACAAATTATACCAAATGTTGGAGAGGATGTGGGGAAAGGGGAACACTCATCCACTGCTGGTGGGGCTGCAAACTTGTTCAACCCCTGTGGAAAGCAGTGTGGCGAACTCTTAAAAAACTACAAGTGAACTTACCATTTAACCAAGTTATACCACTCCTTGGCATATACCCAAAGAACTC
>NW_008343597.1:1868632-1878515 GCF_000622305.1 Nannospalax galili | reverse complement strand
TGGAACTAACCTTCTTGGATGTTTAACAGACATACTTTGAGGCCTATAATAATTTGGTCAGAGGGACATAAAGGACAGTTTTCCCTCCTTGCCCTCCTAGGTTGACTAGTTCCAGAGGACTATGAGCAGCTCCTGTCCTGTAATTGCGGTGGGTCACCTGTCCTCTTGATCAAGGAGGCTGAGGAGGCCCCACCATATGGATTGAACCAGTGTCCAGTCTAAAAAGAGGAGGGTCAACCCAGAGGAATCACTTCCTCCATGCTTCTAAGCAAAGCCAACCATGGTCGAGCAGGACCTTTGACTTATCTTCACATAGGCAGAACTGGTAACAGAAAGGAGCCAGGGGCTCCTCCCAAGCCCATGTGACCCCTGAGGAGCAGATCCTCAAAAGACCTTAAGAGTAAAAATAAATTGGTTTATCTGGTCCAACTGTATGGCCTTAAACACCCAAAAGGAAAGTATAACCAAATATTAAAGGAGCCAACATAATTTTTTAAGAGTCCACATGCATAGCTAAAGGCTACATAAGAAGCAACAATGCCAGATAGGAGATACCTTCTTTTGAGTTGTTGGCCAAGGTGGCCAAAGGGATTCCCAGATAGTAACCCAGCATAGAACTGGGAAAATGAACAGCAGACCCCAATCTTATCTAAAGGAATATTGACAACTGATTGCTGCTAGATGAGGAACAGCTGACCTTCCTAAAACAAAGACCTCTAGATAGGCTGACTTGATTCACCAGCTGGACAAGTAATGGGGAACGGCTGGGGTGCTGACAACACAGCGGACAGCAGCAGGTATAACATAGTATAAGGGCTCTAGTGGGGTGAGGGAGGCTATGGGAGGGTGCCATCTGGGAAGTAGGTGTATAGTTGAATAAGAAGGTTTGGGATGTTCTGTGTGATATAAACACACACAAAAAATCAACAAAATTTTTAAATGTATTATATTTGAGGAGGAAGCACAAAATTTTACGTCATGTTAATTAGTAGAGGTGATAAACATTACCACTGAAATCTACCTGATGACTTTATAGGCATACACAGGCTCCAAGGATCCAAGTACAACCGATTATAACTAGAAATAATCAGATACAGACAGATTAGAGATGCATGTGCCAACATCTCAGTGTTAATAGCAAAAACAATGAATCTTTCTGCAAGGAACAATATATCCTCAAACGAAATGGAGATCTTTTTTAAAGGTTAAAAACTCATTCAATTTTATGTCTTACAGGGCTTATGCTGAGTTTAATATTATATAACTGTATTCATTCAACAGTGAACCTAAAAATTTTATAGCCACTTTTGAAAGAGCTGTATCTTTGCTCTGGAAACTGTTCTTGAGCATATTAAAGCTGTAATGATATGATTCTTCTAAAAAAAATAAAAAATAATATTAAAAAAACAAGAAAATATTTAATGTTTAATGATACAATTTTTCAATAGCATCAAAAAAAAATACTAGTGGGCTGAAGAGTTGGCTCAGAGATCAAGAGCACTGGCTTCTCTTGCAGAGGCCCCATGTTCAGTTCACAGCACCAACGTGATGGCTAATAACCTCCAGTTCCAGGGATCTGACATCCTCTTCTGGCCCCTGCCAGCATTGCATACACATGATGCAACACATGATTCAGGCAGAGCACTCAAACACATAAAATTAAAATAAATACACCAAAAACTTTTAAATAAGTAATTAATTTTTTATATTATGAAATGCTACGTAGGAAAATAAAAGACCTCAATGTGATGGTTTGAATGAAAACGTCCCCCATAGGCTCCAAGTATTTGGACAATTTGTCCCCACATGGTGGCGCTGTTTTGGAAGGTTTTAGAAGGTGTGGCTATCCTGGAGGAAGCACATCACTGGGGGGTGAGCTTTGAGAGTTCTTAATCCTTGCTGGATCTCCAGTCGCTCTCTTGCTTCCTGTGCCTGCATGGCAATGTGAGAGCTTAGCTTCTGCTGCTCCTGCTCCAGCCACCTCCAGCCACCATGCCTCCCCACCATGACGGACTTAATTCCCCTGGAACCATAAAGCTCAAATAACTCTTCCTTCTATTAATTGCTTTGGTCAGTGTTTCTATCACAGCAACAGAAAAGAGACATATACACTCAATAAATAGAGTAGTAATCCATATTCACAAATTGGAGGAGTCTATATTATTCCTCAAATAGGTGCATGCCACCACACCTGGCCCTCAAATATTATTTTATTCAACAGCTCCAACCATCTAGACAGATTGTTCTAAAATTTACCTCAAACTTCCAGGAGCAAGGGATAGCCAAGACAATCCTGAGCAATGATAGAGCTGGAGAACTTGTGCCAAACATGAAAAATCCCTGTCAACAGTGATTAAGACAGCGCAGCCGCGTTTGTCTTTAGACCTCATTCTTTTTTAAATGTAATATTTTTATTAATTTTTGATAATTCCATACACGCATGCAATGTGGTTTTGTCATACTCACCCGCAGCTCCTCCTCCTAACTCCTCCCACATCCACCCCTACCCACAGAAGTAGTACCCACAGAAGCCAGAAGAGGGAGCCTGGTACTGCAGTTGCAGACAGTTGTTAGCTGCCATGTGGGTGCTGGGAATGGAACCCGGGTCCTCTACAAGAGCAGTCACTGCTCTTAACTACTGAGCCATCTCTTCAGCTCCCTTGTTCTTGTTTTTTAAGACAAAGTCTCATGTATCCCAGTCTGGTCTCAAACTTACTATGTAGGTGAGGATGACCTTGAACTTCTGATCTTCTACCTCTACCTCCCATTGCTAAGACTGTTCATTTCATACATGCTTTTTGTTTTTTTTGTTTTTTTGTTTTTGGTCTTTTTGAGACAGGGTCTCCTGTAGCCCCAGCTGTCCTGGAACTCACTATGTAGACCAGGCTGGCCTTGAACTCACAGAGATCCGCCTGCCTCTGCCTCCTGAGTGCCAGGATTAAAGGCATGTACCACCATGCCCGGCCCTTCGTACATGCTTTTTATAGCAAGCACTATGTATATATACACATATATATGCATATGCTTATATTTATATATTTCCCCTTTTAAATAATAGAGGTTGTGAGATACAGGAAGTTTGACTTCTTGATTGACAAGTATCAGAAACTTCCCCCCTTGCCCAGCCACAGCGGCAACTTCCCCAGGTACAACCAGCCGAGTGCCCAGGCCAAGGAGGGATGGAGGCCAGACTGGTGACAGTTTAAACATGGCCCCCAGAGTTCATGTACTGGAAACTTAATCCCCTTTATGAGTGTTGAGAGGTGGTTAGGTCATAGAGACCCTGCCCTCAGGAATGCATTAATACTATTATCATTAATAGTTATGCAGGAGTTCCTGATAAAGAATGAATCTCGCCTGATACGCCCCTTGGACTTGCAGAACTATGAGCTTAATAAACTTCTGTTGATTTTAGTTACAGTTTGTGGTATTTTGTTATAACAGCACAAAACAAACTAAGAAAATATGACTCAAAATTTTCCAAAGATTTTCAATAATATTGTAAGAGATTCCTTGTTTGCAAGATTCCCAGTGTTAAAAAAATAAACAGGAGGAGCCAGGCATGGTGGCGCACACCTGTAGTCCCAGCACTTGGGAGGCAGAGGCAGGTGGATCTCTATGAGTTCAAGGCCAGCCTGGTCTACATAGTGAGTTCCAGGATAGCAGGGGCTTACAGGGAGCCCTGCTTCAAAAAGACCAAAAAATATAAAAAATAAAAAATAATAAACTAAACAAGAGGCCGTGTGTGATTAGGGTCAAAAGATGGCTCAGCAGTTAAGAGCACTGGCTGCTCTTGCAGAAGACCTGGGTTTGAATCTCAGCACCCACATGGCAGCTAACAACTGTCTGTAACTCTAGTTCCAGGGGGATTCGAAATCCTTTTCTGACCTCCATAGGCACTGCACAGCACGGGTGCACTTACATACATGGATACAATACACTCATACACAAAAAAATAAAATGTGAAGCCAGGCGTGCTGGCGCATGCCTTTAATCCTAACACTTGGGAGGCAGAGGCAGGCAGATCTTTGTGAGTTCGAGGCCAGCCTGGTCTACATAGTGAGTTCCAGGACAGCTGGTGCTACAAGGAGACCCTGTCTCAAAAAGACAAAAAAATAAAATAAAAAATAAAAAGTGGCCAGGCGTGGTGGCAAAGGCCTTTAATCCCAGCACTTGGGAGGTAGAGGCAGGCGGATCTCTGTGCATTCAAGGCCAGCCTGGTCTACATAGTGAGTTCCGGGACAGCTGGGGCTACAGGGAGACCCTGTCTCAAAAAAAGACAAAAAAAAAGTGAAGAAAATAATTTTAAAAAGGAAAAAAAAAAAAAACCTAATAAGACAAAAAAAAAAAATACTGTTGGGTGAGATGGTCAGTGGTAAAGTGCTTGCTGCACAAGGTGAGGACTTGAGTTTGGGTCCCCAGCATCTACACAAAACCTGGGCATGGCTGCTGATGCCTGTAATCCAAGCATCGGGTGGGATCAGGCAGAGCCTTCACCAGTTTGTCTAACCATCAGTGAGCACCAGGTTCAGAGAGAAACCTTGTCTCAAAAAGTAAGGCGGTTGGGGCTGAAGAGATGGCTCAGCAGTTATGAACATTGGCTGCTCTTACAGAAGACCCAGGTTCAGTTCCCAGCATTCACATTGGTAGCTAACAACTGTAATTCCAGTTCCAGGGACTCCATCACCCTCTTCTGACCTCCTCAGATATTGCATGACATGGGTGCACTTACATACACGCAGACATAACATTCATCCCATAAAGTAAAAATAAGCAAATAAATAATTTTTTAAGTAATAAGGAGGAGCGTGATAGAGGAAGACACTGACATCTATCTCTGGCTTCCACACGTACACACCCTTACACCAGTGAATGTGCCCACTCACTCACACACACCATTAAAATTAAAATAAATAAGGTCAGCAAGATGGCACAGTGGGTGAAGGTGCTTGCCTCCACACCTGAAAACCTGAGTTCAATCCTTGGGATACCCAGGTAGGAAAGAACCAACTCCTGCAACTTGTCCTCTGACCATCACACCTATACTGTGGCATGAACACATGTACACACACACACACACACACACACACACACACACACACACACGTACATAAATAATAGTTAATAAACAAATGTGCTTAAATTTTTTCAACTTACGCCAGGTATGGTGGCACCTCTCTTTAATTCCAGCACTTAATAGACAGAAGCAGGTGGATCTCCATGAGATTGAGGCTAGCCTGGTCTACATATCAAGTTCTATGCCAGCTGGGGCTACAGGGAGACCCTGTCTCAAAAAACAGAAGCGAACAAACAAATTTAACTTAAGTAAACTCTGTTGTGTCACTCTGAACAGAATTTTAAAAGAGTAAATCTAGCTTCTATCTTCAGCATCAGGAAAAAAAAGGTTTAAATATATTTTCTGAGTAAAACAGAAATAAGAAACAAATAACAGAAAACTCAAACATTGGAAGCCAAAAAATATATTTCTAAATAACCCACCTGTTAGGGAAGATACCACAAGAAAAATAGAAAATAATTTCAACTTTGAAAACACTTAATTTTGAAGGAAAACTAAAGTGTAAGAAGACTGTGAGTTGTTAACTAAATGAGTGCTTATAAAGAAATCCATAGCATTAAATGCCTACATCATAAGAGTAGAAATTTTTAAAGTCTATTACCTAAGTTTTCATCTCAATAAACTAGAAAATAATGAGTAAATTAAACCCAAAGTAAGCAGAAGAAAGGACATAATAAAGATAAAAATGGAAATTGATGAATGGGAAACAAAACAAGAGGAAAACATTAATTTTTAAACAGTTGAAAAAATTAAACTACCTAAAGCATTCAGAAAAAAAGAAGATAAGACACAAATTATGAAACAACAGAAAGAGTGGACGTGAATATAAATTCTGCAGATATTAAAAAGACAGTAAGGAATTCTCATAAGCTGTGTTAATACATTTGACAACATAACAAAGTGGCTAGGTTCCTAGAAAGACAGAAGTGACCAAAGCTTAAGGAAACATGGTCATTCTAGGGCTGGTGATGTGGCTCAGTGGGTAAAGGTGCTTACCACCAAGCCCGGTGACTGTAACTTAAAACCTTAAGCAAAATAAAATTCCAGGCTCAAGTGTCATCACTGAATTCTACTAAATATTTCAAGAGAAATTAAAGCCAAAGCTGTACCAACTCCATTAAAATCAGAGCAATGTCACAAGGAAAGAAACTTAAAGCTAATATTCTTCAGCATAGTTGTGAATTTTTCTTTAATTTTTTTTAATTTTTATTTCATGTGTATGTGTGTATTGCCTGCATGTAAGTAAGTGCACCCATGTCGTGCAATGCCCACGGAGGTCAGAAGAGACTGTCAGATCCTCTGGGTCTGGAGTTACAGAGAGTTGTCAGCTGCCATGTGGGTGCTGGGATTCAAACCTGGGTCTTCTGCAAGAACAACCAGTGTTAACTGCTGAGCCATCTCTCCAGTCCCAGTAAGGCTTTTATTAAACACAATTTTTGAGTTAAAATGCAGGCTGTACAGAGACGAAGATAGACTAAGTAAACTCAGTCATCAGTCTGAAGAAAGTATCTAGAACACAAGGCAGAGATGCAAAAGGGTAGAAAATACAAACGCAGGTTTATGAGACCAGGTAGTAGCACCAGGTTTCGTGGCTCACACTGTAATCCCAGCACAGGGGAGGCTGAGGGGAATCTCTTGAGCCTACAAGTTCAAGACCCTCTTAGGCAAAACCACCTTAGAAAGGAAGGAGGGGCCCTGCAAGGAAACTGGCAAACCATAATCATAGTGGAATATTTAATATAGCTAACAACTGGAAAACGCATGTTCTTTTCAAGCACATTTGAAACAGTAATAAAAATGGCCACATACCAGCCATATAAGTGTGGCATTTTTAACAAGCTGAACTGGCATCCTGCTGACTCTGTTCTCTCACCACCATGAACGTAGGGAAGGATGGCTCTGCTGAAGCTCATGAGGAAGATATCAGCAATAGATAACTTTTAATTGTCATACGCAGGGCTAGAGAGATGGCTCAGCCACTAAGAGCACTGGCTGCCCTTGCAGAGGACCCAGGTTTGTCTCCCGGCTCCCATATGGTTCGTAACTCCATTTCCAAGGGATCCGATCCTCTTCTGGTCTCCGTGGATATTGCACAATGTGTGGCACTACACACACACACACACACACACACACACACACAACCACCCAAACAAACAACAAAAACAAAAGAAAGGAAGGAAGGAAGGAAGGAAAGAAAGAAAGAAAGAAAGAAAGAAAGAAAGAAAGAAAGAAAGAAAGAAAGAAAGAGAAAAAGGAAATGTGCAGATGTATGCACCTCTGTGCACACATGTATGTGGAGGCCAGAAGAGGATAGAGGGTGTCTTCCTCTTACCTGTCTTGTTTCTTTAAGACAGGGTCTCTCACTGTCTCAGAAGCTCAGGCTAAGCTGACTGGCCAGTGAGCTCCTAGGACCTGCCTGTATCTGCTACACATACACACACACACACACACACACACACACACACACCAATGCTCAGCGAAGCCCAACTTTTTATATGGGTGCTGGGGATTCAAACCCAGGTCTTCATGCTTGCAGAGCAAACACTCTTACCCAATGAGCTATTCCCAGCCCAGGCCCCAAATTCTATGGCATTCATCCCACCAAGAAATGACTCCAGCCCATTGGTACAGTGCAGATAAGACCAGGCTGAAGAACCTGAGGAAGGAGGACCACCACCGGAAGCCAGCCTGCACTGCTCTTCAAAGAAAAAGTGAGCTGTAGGCCCTCTCCCCTTCTATGGAGGCTCTGGGTTGGCAAAACCAACAGAATACAGTAAGGTGATGCTCTCGATGCCAGGCCCAGACCTCCAGAGACTGGCCCATTCCACCCCGTCTTACAGGAATGCTTGCCCTTGGAACCCAGCCACCATTCTGAAAGAAAGCTAAGTGTGGAGAGGGTGTTGTGAATATGCAGCCAGCAGCCCCTCAGGTCCGGCCAGCAGCCATCACTGCTGCCAGACTTGAAGCAAGCCTGGAGAGCGTTCCAGCGCCTCTTTCCTCAGCCTCAGCCTTTGAGTTGCCCCAGCTGTCACCAAGTGGAAGAAAACCAGACTGGGCCACCAAGCCCAGCTCCAGTTAGAGTCATAAACAAGAGAAGTAATTGCTGTTTTAAGTTACTTGGGATGGCGAGGTTGCGATGCAGCAACAGATAACTATACATTGTGTTCTCACTCAGCTAGTCCAAAGAAAAGGGAAAAGGGGCAGAAAAGAAAATACATAGGAAACTCCCAGCTCAGTCTATGTGGTGTGGCTGTAACAGAAACTGACATAGGGTCACTCAAAAGAACAAAGATCCACTGAACGCCTTTAATCCCAGCACTGGGGAGGCAGAGGCAGGCGAAGCTCTGTGAGTTTGAGGCCAGCCTGGTTGACATAGTGAGTTCCAGGCCATTCAGGCCTGCAAAGTGAGACTCTGTCTAAAATAATACCAGAATAAAGAACAGAGATGTATTTCTTATAATCCTGGGGACCAGAAAGTCCAAGATTGCAAGGCTTCATCCAGTAAGCACATGGGTATCAGAAGAGGAGGGAAAGCAGAAGGAAGAAAGGAGACAGACATAATTCAAACTCAGAGCTCCAGCCCATCTCCAATTGATGTAATCCATCCAATGGAGCCTCATGGCAAGGCCTCCCACTCTGCAGGGTCCACTGGAGGCAGCCCTTAGTCACTTGCTTCCTGAAGGACATTCACATGCCCACACTCCCTGCATCACCTTATAAGGTTTGCTATAGCAATGCATTTCTAATCAAAACCTCAAAAGATATTTTCAAGAAACCTAACCGGCTTATCTAAAGTTCATGTGAAAGAGCAATGAGCCAAGGATAACCCTATGGAAAAAACTAAATAAAACCCAGAAACTACATGTTTACAAAAATCTAATTCAGGACACAGCTGACACTGCAGGAAAAAAAAAAAAAGAGGGGGGTGCCAGGTACCATTCACCCTAAAGTATATAAAGCAAAATTGGAGTTGGAGCTGGTGTTGGGAGCTGCTAACCTATTATGTGCACTGAGCTGTGGCAGCCTTGTTTACTGAGTTTGTGTTATGCATACCAATACCTAATCTGCCTATTCAGGAGGAATGTGTTTATATGGAGAGCCTCACAATACCTTACCTGGAGGCAATAGTAGTAAACAAAAGGATCAAAGAAGCCTTTGATGTGACCGCTCCTTGACCCTTAGATACAGGTGGGGAAAAAACAGCTGTTGAAACTAATTGAGTTCTTCTGTATAAAAAGGTGAAGCTGAAATAAACCGGGGCTGCAGTATCTACTGTCAGTCCTCCCAAGCATCTTTTCTGTCTCTTCTTTTTTCTTTCAATCCTCACTCCCCCTTTCAGGTACTGTCCGTCTTGGCTGGCTGGCACTGGCAAGTGGCGCCCAAACAGGGACCTGAAAAGTAGAGGAAAAAGTAAAGGACACCGCTGGAGAAGTTAAGTGAGTGCACTTGGTACAATTGGGGAGCGGTGAGTATTTATCTTGGGAGAAGATGGGGCAAGGAAACAATCGCTCAGTTTTTGTAAGGAATATGCTTGGGGCCTGAGGAGCAAAGACTGAGAATAAAGAGAAAAATACGACAAGCCACGGCTGGGATAAAAGTAAAACTAAACCTTCCGCTCCACCGGAGCCAGATCCACCCTTTTATGAGGACCCCCGTCTGGGGCTAGAAGAGGGATCTCTTGACCCTGAGGATGAGTCTGCCCTAGGAGAGGAGACGGTTGAGTATGATCAGGAGAAGTGTCCACCTTTAATTGCTTTGCCTGATCACTGGGAAATTAAGCAATTAAGGACAGAGTTAAACGCTGTA
>NW_008343597.1:1864440-1868446 GCF_000622305.1 Nannospalax galili | reverse complement strand
TGCATGGATTTCAGGTCTTCCCAGTTTCTGAGCAAGTTGATCAGCAGGGCAACAGGGTGCGGTCTCATGCACCTGTGCCTTTTAAGCAGCTTAAGGAACTAAAGGCTGCTTGTGCTCAGTATGGTCCCACTGCCCCTTTTACCCAGGCTTTGTTAGAATCCCTGTCCATGGACGTGCTTCCTCCTGGAGATTGGAAACACATGGCACGTGCTTGCCTTTTAGGGGGAGATTATCTGTTGTAAAAATCTAAGTATGAGAAACAGTGCCAGGTGACAGCGAATACTAATAAAGTGCAGAATATTCCCATAGATTTTGATATGTTAGCTGGTGAAGGACAATATAGGGATACTGCTCAGCAGTTGCAGTACGATGTTGCGGCCTATGCGCAGATCAGTGCTGCAGCCCAAAGAGCCTGGTATAAACTGCCATCTAGTGGTAGGCAGACTGAGGATTTGTCTAAGATCAGGCAAGGTCCAAATGAGCCATATCAGGATTTTGTGGCTCGACTACTACAAACTGCCAGTCATTTGCTGGGGGATAGTGAAGCAGGTTTACTTTTAGTGAAACAGCTCGCATTTAAAAATGCTAATGGACCCTGTCAAGCTGCTATTAGGCCTTTTAGAAAGAAAGGTGATTAATCAGACTATATAAAATTATGCTTTGATATTGGGCCATCTTACATCCAAGGAGTAGCCATGGCTGCGGCATTGCAGGGAAAGCCTATTCAGGAGGTATTTTTTCAACAAACAAAAGGACAAAAAGGACGGGCGGCGGGGCCTGGGGGGAGCTGCTTCGGGTGTGGCCAGTTGGGACATCAAGTAAAACAGTGCCCTGATAAACAGAGAGAAGGTCAGAGGAACAAAGAGCCAGGCTTATGTCCCCGTTGTAAACAAGGGACGCATTGGGCTAACGAATGCAAATCAAAAAGGGATGTTACAGGTAACTTGCTTCTGCAGGGAAACGGGGAGCAGGGCCAGCCCCAGGCCCCAAAACAATGTTATGGGGTGCTCCAGACATTCGTCCCCCAGCAGGGAAATCCATTCAAGACCTCTTCAGGGCCACCTCAGGAAGCGCAGGACTGGACCTCAGTGCCTCCACCTACAAGTATTAACCCCTGACATGGGAATGCAAACCATACCTACAGGAGTGTATGGGCCGTTGCCAAAAGAACAGTGGGATTGGTATTAGAAAGAATTAGTGTCACCATGAAGGGAATTCTGGTAGCTCCTGGAGTGATAGATTCAGACTATCAAGGTGAAATCAAGATTATGACTCATTCCCCCTTAGGAATTGCTGTAATAGAGTCAGGACAAAGATCGGCACAATTGCTCCTACTCCCTCTGGTTCATTGTGGCAACAATAGTAAAAAGCAGCATAGAGGGACAGGTAATTTTGATTCCTCTGATGTTTATTGGCTACAAGCTATTGGTCAGCAGTGACTTGAATTAGAGCTAATTATTAATGGGAAAAGATTTAAAGGACTTTTGGACACTGGGGCAGATGTATCTGTAATCTCAAAAGGACAATGGCCCTCAGCCTGGCCAAAGCATACCCCCATGACAAGTTTGCAGGGCATAGGGCAACATCAGAGTCCATATCAAATTAGTGATGAGCTACATTGGAAGGACCTGGAGGGGCATGAAGCTTCTTTTACTCCCTACATTGTGAAGGGGCTGCCCATTAATCTTTGGGGGAGGGATGTGATGAGTAAGATGGGAGTCTATTTGTATAGTCCCAATGAGCAGGTTTTGCAGCAAATGTTTAATCAAGGAATGCTTCCACAAGCCGGATTGGAAAAAAATGGGCAGGAAATTCAGACACCGTTACAAATGTGCCAAAAATTGGATACAAAAGGGCTAGGATATTTTTAACAGAGGCCATTCAACAACCTGCACCTCATGCTGATGCTATAACATGGAAATCCGAAAAGCCAATATGGGTGGATCAATGGCCTCTTACCCAGAAAAAAATAAAAGCCGCTGAGCAGTTAGTGCAGAAACAGCTCGACAGCAGACATATCGAATCTTCTAATTCACCCTGGAATTCTCCTATCTTTGTGGTCAAAAAAAGGTCAGGTAAATGAAAATTGTTACAAGATTTGAGAGAAGTCAATAAAACAATGGAACTGATGGGTGCATTGCAGCCCGGTTTGCCTAGTCCTTCTGCTATTCCACAGGACACCTTTAAAATTATCTTGGACTTAAAAGATTGCTTTTACACTATTCCTTTGGCTCCTCAAGATCGTAAGAGATTTGCATTTAGCGTACCTTCCATAAATTTTAGGAAGCCTATGAAAAGATATCATTGAAAAGTTTTACCTCAAGGAATGGCCAACAGTCCTACCTTATGTCAAAAATTTGTAGCTCAGGCTATAGCACAATATAGGTATCTATATCCTAAAGTATATATTATTCACTATATGGATGATATACTACTAACTCACAAACTTGAGGGACTGCTATTAGCCGCCTATGGGGTCTTACAAAAGGGATTGAAAAATTATGGGTTAGTTATTGCCCCTGAGAAAGTACAAAAAAAAGCTCCATTCAGTTATCTAGGAAAACTGCTGTATCCCAAAAAAATTAAACCTCAAAAAACACAAATTAGAAAGGATAATTTAAAAACATTAAATGATTTTCAAAGGTTAATAGGAGACATAAATTGGCTTCGTCCCCATCTGATGCTTACCACGGGGAAGTTGAAGCCTTTATTTAATATGTTAAAAGGAGATTCAGATCCCAACTCTAGCAGGATAATTACTCCTGATGCTCTTCAAGCTTTACAATTAGTAGAAAATGCTATTGAACAACAAAAAGTTACCTATGTAGATTATAGCCGGCCCTGGATGGGTTGTGTTTTTTCTACCACTCACAGCCCTACAGCTGTACTTTGGCAGGATGGCCCTCTTCTTTGGGTGCATCTACCAGTATCTCCAGTCAAAGTAATTAATCCTTATTATGAGGCTGTAGCGGCCTTGGTCCAACAATTGCATGCTGAATCATGTCGGTACTTTGGAGCTGAGCCTGCTCAAATTGTTCCTTACACTAAGGCGCAGTTGCTATGGTTGTTTCAAAATGTAGATTCATGGGCAATTGCATTTGCAAATTATATAGGTCAGATAGAGAATCATTATCCCAAGGCTAAATTGTTACAATTTGCTAATATGCATGAGTTGGTATTTCCAAAGATAGTTAAGGTTAGTCCCATCCCCCAGGCTACGATGGTATTTACTGATGATTCTTCTAATGGACAAGCAGCTTATGTGATTTATGGGCAAAGTTATTCTTTTCAAACTCCCCCTGCTTCAGCACAGGTAGTGGAACTTTGCACTGTAGCTGCAGTGTTCCAGCTTCTGGCCTCAACACCCTTCAATCTCTATACAGATAGTCATTATGTAGCTCAAGCACTACAGGAAATTGAAACAGTACCTTTTATTGAAACAAGGAATGTTCAAATTTGTTTGCTGTTAAGACAAGCGCAAAATAGTATTAAATCTAGAAAATACCCTTGCTATATAGGACATCTAAGGGCACACAGTGGTCTTCCTGGACCATTAGCTTTGGGGAATGCCTTGGCAGATAAAGCCATTCAGCTTATAGGATTGACTCAGGTAAAGCAAGCTACAAATTCTCATGCCATTCATCACCAAAATAGCCAAAGTTTGAGAAAACAATCTCATATTACTAAGGAAGCTGCAAGACAAATTGTGCGACAATGCTCATCTTGTCCTCAAACACGAATTGTTTCTCATTATGGGGTTAATCCTAGAGGGCTGAAGCCTCACCAATTGTGACAAATGGACATTACTCATGTTGCATATTTTGGCAGGCAAAGGTATGTACGTGTTACAATAGATACATTTTCTGGCTTTATTATGGCTACTGCACAAACAGGGGAAGCCACAAAAAATGTTATAACTCATTGCTTGACTTGCTTTTCCATAGCTGGGATCTCTAACATTATAAAAACGATAACGGCTCTGGCTACACCAGTCAGGGGTTCCAGC
>NW_008343597.1:1846825-1863332 GCF_000622305.1 Nannospalax galili | reverse complement strand
TGGAGAGCCTCACAATACCTGACCTGGAGGCAATAGTGGTAAACAAAAGGATCAAAGAAGCCTTTGATCTGACCACTCCTTGACCCTCAGATACAGGTGGGGAAAAAACAGCTGTTGAAACTAATTGAGTTCTTCTGTATAAAAAGGTGAAGCTGAAATAAACCGGGGCTGCAGTATCTACTGTCAGTCCTCCCAAGCATCTTTTCTGTCTCTTCTTTTTTCTTTCAATCCTCACTCCCCCTTTCAGGTACTGTCCGTCTTGGCTGGCTGGCACTGGCAAGCTGGGGAGATGGATCAGGAGATGGATCAGTTTGCAAAGTGTTTGTGTTGTGAGCTTGAGGACTTGAGTGTGGATCTGCAGCACCCAGGTAAATAACAGGTATTCATGCCTGTAACCCCAGAGCTGGGTCTAGCCAAATCAAGGAGCTCCAAGTTCAGAAAAAGATCCTGTCTCAAAAAATAAGGTGAAGGGGCTGGAGAGATGGCTCAATGGTTAAGTGCACTGGCTGCTCTTGCAGAAGACCTGGGTTCAGTTCCCGGCATCCACATGACAACTAACAACCGTCTGAAGCTCCAGTTCCAGGGAATCTGGCACCCCTCTTCTGGCGGCCATAGGCAATGCATGCATGCATAGGTGCACTTACATAACGCAGGCAAAACATTCATACACATAAAATAAGTGAAACAAGGAGCTGGAGGGGAGGGAGTGGGTGTGGATTTGATCAAAACACCTTGTATGTATGAAATTCTCAATAAAGTTTTAAACATTAATACACACATACACATAAAAATAATAAAGAAAGAAAAATTTTAAGTGAAACAAGGGGGCTAGAGAGGTGGCTCAATGGTTAAGAGCACTGGCTGTTCTTGCAGAAGTGCCGGGTTCAGTCCCCAGCACCCACAAGGCGGCTAACAATTGTCCATAGCTCCAGTCCCAAGGGATACAACACCCTCTTCTGACCTCCTCAGGCATTGCACAACATGGAAGTACTTACATACATGCAGGCAAAACACTTATACACGTAAAATAATAAATAAATAATTTCTTAAAGGTGAAGAGCAACAAAGAGAGACAAGACATTCTGTCACAACCTCTGGCCTTCATGTGCACATGCACAATTGAGCACATACCACATACACACACACAAACACACCACACACATACACACATGAACAAACCACACACACGCACACTACACATACCACACAAACACACATGAACATAGCACATGCATACATGCACATCTCACATACATGTGTGCACAAGGACATGCCATACACACACATACACATGAACATATCACAGAGAGATGCACATGAACACCCACATACATTCATGCACATGTACACACCACACATACAAGCACATGCACACATACACCACACGTGAATACAAACAGACATGAACAAATCATACCACACATATAAGCACACCAAATACACATGAACACATCAAGCACACCACATATATACATGCATGTGTGCACACGAATACACACATCCCATAAACACATGTACATGTTGTATGCATGTGAATGCAACACATATGAACACATGTGAACATAACAAGCATACATGAACACATACACAAAAAACAATTGAATTCTTCCCTCACAGCATACCCAAAAAAAATCAAGAAACCAAGAAAATGAATACCTTAAGTGTAAAAGAACAAAAATACAACTTGAAATGAACATGGAGGACTGTCTTCGTACCCTGAGGGAGAGAACAGTTTCTTAAGACAGCCAAAATCATAAGGGAAAAATTATCACAAACTCCACCACCTTGAAATGAAGACCACTGCTCCTCTGGTCGCAGAAAGTAAATCAACAAACCTCAGTGTCAAGGCTATCTGCAAGCAGCTGGAGTTAACATTAACAAAATACTTGCCTCTGGCTCGGGAGATGACTCAGTGGTTAAGAGCCCTGGCTGCTCTTGCAGAAGACCCAGGTTTGAATCCCAGCACCCACATGGCAGCTAACAACTGTCCACAACTCCAGTTCCAGGGGTCCTGACAGCCTCTTCTCTCCTCCACGGATATTGCATGACACAGGTACACTTACATACATGCAGGCAATACATGCATACACATAAAAATAATAAATTTTTAAAATTAAAAAAATAAGAAAAAGAAAATAAAAATAAGGAAAAGATACACATCGGCAGCACTAAACATGTCTCAAATATAAATAGCAAAAAACACGAAAATGCGCTCAATCGTATTAGGAAGTGGGAAATGCATGCTATCACCACAATGAAGAATATCTAATAGAGTTGAAGATCCAAAGAACCTACAGCTTGGCAAAGCCACTCATAGACAACACCCTTGAGAAATTCTTGCACATGGAGGCACATCCAAAAACATAAAAGCACTCACGGTAGCACAGCTAGAAATAGAGGGAGGAGGGATCTCCTCAAACAACCCAAATATCTACTCATAAAGCATGAAGTCATTTTTACACGGTGAAATATTATATAGCCATGAAAATGAATGACTTATAGCCACGTGCTATATGTGGATGACTTTCAGGAGCGTAATAGTACAGTCACAAGACAATATACATAATTAGATGCCATTTATATAAAGTTCAAAAATGTGCAAAAGCAAAAATACAGTGTTTAAGAAGACAGACATGCCAGGTGTAGTGGTGCACACCTTTAATCCAGCCCTAGTGAGGCAGAGGCAGGTGGATCTCTGTGAGTTCAAGGCCAGTTTGGTCTACATAGCAAGTTCTAGGCCAGCTGGGGCTATAGGGAAACTCTGTCAAAAAAAAAAAAAAAAAAAAAAAAGGACCAAGAGAAAAAAAGACAGACATACAGAATAAAACTATAAAGGAAAATGGAAAGAGTAAAGCTGAGATTAGGACTGTAACTAGCTCAGGTGGGTAGAGAAGATGAGCCTGGGAACGATACCTTCAGCTCCCTCGGCTGGATCCTAGGAACAAGGCACATTACAGTGATACAGCCTGGGGCAGGAGAGATGCTCTGCGATTAACAGGTTCTCCTCCCAGCACCCACAGGGTGGCTAACAACTGTGTGTAACTCCAGTTCCAGGGGATCTGACGCCCTCATCTGGCCTCCTCAGACACCACATGCAGGCAAAACACTCAGGTATGTAAAATAATAAAAATGAATTGATTTTTTTAAAAAAAGAAACAGCCTGACTCAATGGTGAGGCTCTCTTCAGTCTCTCCAGCATGAATTGAGGAACCACAAGCTTGGATCCACCCTTATCTTGTCAGACAATCCCTCCTTTTAATCCCTAGGCCTAAAATACACACAATGTCAAGCTTCCTTCTCAATGAGAATACAAATACGAATACAACCTTTGAGCACTATTATATGCTAATTCAAGCACGTCTGTTCATTCACTATCTTGGGTGGAGGGCAAAGTGGGGTCCTGAGGGAATCAAGATCTGGTGCCCAGGCCACACAATTCAGTGAGTTTGTTTGCATAAAACAGTAGCTTTGGGGGCTGGAGAGATTGCTCAGTAGTTAAGAACACTGGTTGTTCTTGCAGAAGACCCAGGTTTGAATCCCAGCACCCACATGGCAGCTAACAACTGCCATAACTCCAGTTCCAGGGGATCTGACAGACTCTTCTGTCCTCCTTGGGCATTACACGACATGGGTGCACTCACCTACATGCAGGCAATACACATATACACATAAAATAAAAATAATATTTTTTTTAAAAAAAAACAGTAGCTTTTTAGTATAAGGTTAAGTAAAAGTCATTAGTCCAACTCTATGTTGTAGCCATTCCTACAGTATATTATATTATAGACATCATTTAACTATTATTTGATGTTTGATAAAATTATTTTAGCTGTGCATGGTCTTGCACACCTTTAATCCTAGTACTAATGAGGCAGAGGCAGGCAGATCTCTGTGAGATCAAGGCTAGCCTGGCCTACATAGTGCGTTCCAGGCCAGCTGGGACTACAGGGAGATCCTGTTTCAAAAAAGAAATTATTTTAAATTAAACTATTTTAAATTAAATTAAAGACAGGTGTAGGGGCACACGCCTATAATCCTAGCACTTAGGATGGTTGGGTAAGGCAGGAAAACCATGAATTCCAGGCCAGTTTAGATTAGTAAGGCTCTGGCTAAAAAAAAAAAAAAAAAATGGTTAGTTAATTAAAATCCTCAAGAGAAACACTATAAGCCAAAACTAATAAGAACATATACCTTGATATGTTATTAACATATATCATAAAACATAGTAATAACCTGCCAACAGTCAACTGGGTCCACTAAAGGAATGAGTTTGATGGACAGGCAGAAAATGCAGGACGGACGTCCTGGTAGCATAAGGTCATTTCTCAGGAATCGAGGCGTCAATAAGAAGCAGAGGCTTTCAGTATTAAAAAGCAATTCCAAGGGCTGGAGAGACGGCTCAGAGGTTAGGAGCACTGGCTGCTCTTACAGATGAACAGGGTTCAGTTCCCAGCACCCACATGGCAGCTAACAACCATTCCTAACTCCAATTCCATGGGATCCAATGCCCTCTTCTGGCCTCTGTGGGCACTGCATGGCACAAATGCAGACAAAATAATCATACACATTAAATAAACATCTTAATGTATTTTTATTCAGTTTTTGTGCATTTCATATGATAGATCTTAATCAAATTTAGATATCCACACCCCCAAGAATCCCCCCGAACAAATTTCATGCATTCTGTCATAACTGTTAAGGCCTCTGGCGTCAAGCATTTGTACCCATTTGGGTATAAGTTCCCTCGGTGCAAGTTCATTCACTAGAGTCTAGTCAGCCTATCTAGAGTCATTCCCTTAATGAAGAGCTACTGTCCCTCACCCCACAGTAATCAGTTGGCAATAGTTCCTCTGCTAAGGTTGGGGTCGTCTGTCCATTTCCCCAGTTCTATGTTAGATTTTTATCTGAGTCAGCATGGGTCTTGTGCATGCTGTCACCATTGTTGCAAGTTCATATGAACAAGTTCCCTGAGGCTTGAAAGCCTGTGTTTCCTTAAGTTCACCCACCACCCCTGGCTCTTACAATCTTTCCACCCCCTCTTCTACAAATAGTCCCTGAACCCTGGGTGGGTGAGGTTTAATATAGGAGTCCTATCCAGGGACACGTACTCTGAAACCTCGTATTCTCTACAATTTTTAGCTTTCGCAGTATCCTCTAAAACTATGAGAGCTTGTCTTCAGGGAGGAGGCGTCCAGGTCAGTTCCAGCTCCATTGCTCCAAGAACTGTGTCCAAAATAGGTCCTGTCTTCAGCAACAAAGCCTTACCTTTGAGATCTGGGAGGTAATCAAGGACCATGGCAATAGCCTGTGTTATTTTAAATAAATAAATAATTTTTAAAGCGGCTATACAGCAGTATATGACTTGTATTTGAGAATGACAATGTAATAACCAGAGAGACTCCATTTTGCACAAAGTAACCACCTTAGACTTTAAAAACCAGAGAAGCAACCAGCTCAAGGTCTGAACTTAGTTCCAGGAAGTCATTTCCCCCAGAAGTTTGTTCAGAAATAGCTGATCACAGAAAGGAATATCACCACCCAGACATTGTAGCTATGTTTCTTGCCCACCCAAGGGAAAATAACCTAAACAATATCCTGTCTTTCTTGATAATATGCTGAAATAATAATAATCAGAAAGCTCCTTAATGTCAAAGTCTCTATACATCTGTTAAGAAAATGACTAACAATTGCCTGTTTTGGCTTCTGTAAACTTGCTTATTGCTGCATTTAAGGGTCGGTGTGACCCACTGTCCTTGCGACTGCCAATACCACGGGAATGAAGCAGCTTGTGCTTTCTGCCTTTTTATAATGTTTTATTTATTATTTTTATTTTATGTGTATGAGTGTTATGCCTGCATGTAGGTAAGTGCACCTGTGTCGTGCAATGCCTGAGGAGGACAGAAGAGACTGTCGGATCCCCTGGAACTGGAGTTACAGACGGTTGTTAGCTGCCATGTGGGTGCTGGGATTCGAACCGGCTCTTCTGCAAGAACAGTCAGTGTTCTTAACCACTGAGCTGTCTCTCCAGCCCCCAGTTTCTGCCTTTAAAAGACCCCACACGCACCAGTCTCCCTTCTGGGGCCTCTGGAGACTGTCTGCCAGCTACGGCTCTAATAAAATTTGGCTAATTAAAACCTGAATTTGGTCTGGTGGTCTTTTCCCGGTGGTCTGGAACTCTGTAACAGCAAAAAATAGGAAGACATTTTTCCACTGAAAAGTGTGGGGGGGGGGTGTTTGTTTTGTTTTATTTGTTTGGCTAATTGGTTGTTGGGGGGGGGTTGTTTTTCAGACAGGGTCTCTCTGTAGCCCCAGCTAGCCTGGAACTTGCTATGTAGACCTGTCTCACAGGGATCTGCCTGCCTCTGCCTCCCAAGTGCTGGGATTAAAAGTTTGTGCCACCACGCCCAGATTACAAAGTGTTTATTTTTGAAGGGCCACAGGATAGAGAGTAACACAGAGCACCTTTTGCCACCTTCCTTGCTGCCTTCACCCCTTGCTCATCCCACACAAAGCCCTGGCAGGAGGGGCTGTAGGACAGAGTCACACGGTGAGTCACAGAGAGAGATCTGTACAATCCCAAGGTGGTGGCACTCTCCAGTCCCTCCTAGGCCCATTGTCCTGGAACAGGGTTAGAGCTCGGGGGTACAGGGCTCTCTGGTGTGTGAGGGCACCCCCGGGTGGACACTGTGCCTCCCCACAGTGAGTTTCCACCACCGGCCAGCCCAGACACCACCATGAAGACTGAGCAGATGCTGAAGGTGAGCTGCATCTGTGCAGTGGAGGACTCTGAGCCCTAGGCAGGCTAGGAGGTACCCAGCTACCATGAACCAGTTGAACACAGCCCACTCTCAGAGACCACAGGCCGGCCCAGTAAGTAGACAGGAGAAGGAGGAAGCCACCAGACTCTGAGGGGCTGGAGAAAGTCAGCATGAAGAAAGACCAGGGGTGCAGGCTGAAGGAGCCACGGGAGGGAGCAACTCAGTGCAGGGGAGAAATCAGCAGGCCAGCAGACACAAGGCTGGAGGACACTGTGCCCAGGAGGGCACCATGTGGGTCCCCGCGCAGGATCTCAAGGAACACAAGGAAGAGAACTCTCAAACTGGACAGCTCTGGAGCCCAGCAGCAGCACGCAGACCTCTCCACAGATCCTGTCCAGGAAGTGGTAATGTGGATAGAGTTTACAGAGGTAGGGGACCTGGGGCCAAGAGGCCACCAGAGCCACGAAGTACACCTACTATAGGTCCAGCTGACACTCAGGAAGGTTACCACAGGCCCTTCCAGAGGGCTTAGCCCAGCATGTTGAAAGCTCCACCCCCAAGCAGGGTACCAGGAGTCCCACAAAAGGCAGGTAAGGTAGGCGGTCACCAGCTCAGTGGACAGCCTAAAGATCTGCTGCCCAGTGGGGATGCTATGGATGTCTGACCCCAGAAAGCCTGCTGCCCTCCCACTCTGGCTCAACTCTGTTTCAAAGCTCACCTGCCCCACTCACAGCCAGTTCCAGGAGCCAGGCAGGCCACTGGGTGGCCAATCCTGGTGGCCTGCACGTGGCATTATGATCCCCATTCTTCAAACAGCATCGAGAATCTAGATGATCAAAGGGACATGCCTCCTAAGACCATCCTGTTGATGGTCGGTGGCAGAGTCAGAACTTGAACCCAGACCTTCTAGTCAGAGTTCATCTTCTGGGGCATAGCAGCACTGAGCACAGCGCAGTGGTCAAGAAAGGAGCTGCCAGAGGGGAGAGAAAAGAGAGATAGGAAAGGCAGTTTGGCTAGTGATACAGCTTTGTCCTGGACCAAGCCTAAACTGACTTCACTGGCTGCTACCCTGGCCTTGGCCACCTCGTGAGAATGCCCTAGCGGCTCCAGGCCGCTCATCAGATGCCACAAAGCAGCTTTCCCACAGCATGAAAGGCTGAGAGGGCATGGGACTGGCTCAGTGGTAGAGTGCTTGCTTAGCACACATAGGGACTGGCTTCAGGCCCAAGAATTGAGAAATGGTCTGTGTGAGAGCTCACATTGTTAGCGTAGACTCCCAAGTTCAGCCTCTCTCCAGAGATACAATTTAACTGAACACATAGGAAACAGCCTAAAGGGCTGTATGTAGAGCTCTTAGAAATAGTTCTGAGCTGGGCCTGGTGACAGCTACTCAGGAGGGTGAGGCAGCAAGATCCCAAGTTCACGGCTTGCCTGGACCACAGAGTGAATTCAAGGCCCAGCCTGTACAAGTTAGTGAGCCCTTGCCTCCAAAAAAAAAAAATGGTTTGAAAGGTTTAAAGAGGGCTGGAGATATATCCCAATGGTAGAGCACATGACTACCAATTGCTCCTCAGTGCCAAAACAAAAATGATTCATACCTGGGATTCCAGCACTCAGGAGGCTAAGGCAGAAAGACTGTCAGGAGTTCGAGGCTAGCCTGGGCTGTATAGTGAATTCCAGGCCAGCCTGGGCTATAGAGAAACCCTGTCTCATTTGAAAAATAAAAAGAATGCCCAACTCAAACCTTCCCTCACTTGTCATGATGTCATGAGTTGAAGATTTCACATGCTTTTCCTTGGAACACAATCCCCCCTCAAAACAAATTTGTCCTAATCACAAAATCTATCAAAGAAAATTAGTCACAGAATTTACCATAAAAATATGCTGAAAGATACTACCCAGCCTTCGCTTTCAAACACCCGGGACAATTCACAAAGCAAAGACAAAGAAAAGGGGGCTGGAGAAAGGGTTCAGTGGTTAAGAGCACTGGCTGCTCTTGCAGTGAACTTGGGTTCAGTTCCCACATGGCGACTAACAAGTCTCTTAACACCAGTTCCAGGGGATCCAGCATCTTCTTCTGGTCTCTGTGGGCCCAGGCATGCACACGGTGCACATACATACATGCAGGCAAAATATTCATGCACATATTGTTTTAAGAAGACATGAAGTGGGGAGAGCATGTGAGGGGAAGTTGGAGGAGGTGGATAAGAGATGGTGGAAGATGAATAACCAGAGTATATTATACACATGTACGACATTGTCCAAGGATAAAGTAATAATAATAATGATAGAACAGCCAGGGTAACACTTGCTCTGTGGGAAGCTAAGTTACTGCAGACAGAGGGTGCATCAGAGGAGGCCTAAGAGCAGGTCTGCCCACAGCATTTTTCTGAATCAACACCTGCAGTCCAAACCATCAGCACTCACTCCATCGCTGCTGCGAGTGAACGCTGATGTCTGATTCCAACCTGCAAATGGGCTTTGGCTCTGGGTTGGCTTTGGCTCTGGGTTGGCTTTTTCTTTTTTTGCATGCTGGAGACTGAAGCCGGGGCCTCAGGAATGCTAGCCAAGTGCTCTACCGTTGAGCTACATACGGTCTTGATTTTAACCTCTCTATTTGAGTGAAGCTCATGTACTGTCTTGGTTTGCTGTACGGTCAAAGACCCTCTATTGTGTTAAGTGTATCCCCAAGTCACCTCTAGAGTGGGCAGAGCAAGTCTGAGTGTGTGGAGTCCTTGTTTCTTTGTTTTTCTTTTCTTTTGTTTGTTTTATTGGTCTTTTTTGAGACAGGGTCTCCCTGTAGCCACAGCTGGCCTGGAACTCACTATGTAGACCAGGCTGGCCTCAAACTCACAGAGATCTGCCTGCCTCTGCCTCCCAAGTGCTGGATTAAAGGCGTGTGTCACCACGCCTGGCAATTTCTTTGTTTGTTTAGACAAGGTTGGCCTGTAGCCCCAGTTGGCCTGGAACTTGTTATATAGACCAGACTGGTCTCTCAGAAATCCACTTGCATCTGCCCCCACAAGTACTGGGAATAAAGAGGTGCACCATCACACTGGTCTTGCTTTTATTTATTAGTGTATGTATTTGAGAGACTGAGCATGCATGTGGAGGTCATACAACAAGTTTGCCTCCCATCCCGTGGTAGGATAGCTTTTTTAAATGAGATACAGGTACTGAACTCAGGTCATCAGTCTTCCGCAGGAAGTACTTTTTAAAAAATATGTTATTTATGCTGGGTGTGGCAGCACACGCCTTTAATCCCAGCACTCTGGAGGCAGAGGCAGGTGGATCTTTGTGAGTTCAAGGCCAGCCTGGTCTACATAGTGAGTTCCAGGACAGCTGGGGCTACAGGGAGACCCTATCTCAAAAAGACAAAAAAAAAAAAAAAAAAATGTTTTTTTTTTTTTTTTAATGTGTATGCGTGTTATTGCTTGCATGTAAGTAAGTGCACCCATGTCCTGCAATGCCCGTGGAAGACAGAAGAGGCTGTCAGATCCCCTGGGACTGGAGTTACAGACAGTTGTTAGCTGCCATGTGAGTGCTGGGATTCGAACCCGGGTCTTCTGCAAGAACAGTCAGTGTTTTTAACTGCTGAGCCATCTCTCCAGCCCCCAGGAAGTACTTTTTTTTTTTTTAATCAATTTTTTTTATTTTTTTGGTCTTTTTGAGATAGGGTCTCCCTGTAGCCCCAGCTGTCCTGGAACTCACTATGTAGACCAGGTTGGCCTTGAACTCATAGAGAGTCTCCTGCCTCTGCCTCCCAAGTGTTGGGATTAAAGGCCTGCGCCACCATGCCCAGCTATCAATTTTTTTATTTTATTTATTATTTTTATTTTATGTGTATGCATGTATTGCCTGCATGTAGGTGAGTGTACCCATGTCATGTAATGCCCGTGGAGGTCAGAAGAGGCTGTCAGATCCCCTGGAACTGGAGTTACAGACAGTTGTTAGCTGCCATGTGGGTGCTGGGATTCAAACCCAGGTCTTCTGCAAAAACAACCAGTGTTCTTAACAGCTGAGCCATCTCTCCAGCCCCCAGGAAGTACTTTTATACACTGAGCCATCCCTCCAGCACCAGCCCTATATGGAGCCCCTCAAAGCTTTCACATTCTCCCAGCATCCCATGGTCTTTTCAGGTCTACATGGACGTTGCTGTCATGTGCATATACCTCCACACAGACACAGACATGTACACATAATTTTTTTTTAATTTTTAAGATTAAAATTAATTCTTCCTTACCCCCACGTCACTATAAGCTAAAGGGACTTGGTGGAGGCCGTCTGATGCATGGTTGGCACCCTGCTGCAAGAGCATTCTTTCTGTTGGCTGTTGTTACTCCCTCTTGCTGCCTACAGATAGAACAAGGTCCCTTTGTATTTCTTTGTCATTGCCTACTTTATCCTTTTAAGTTCTGTTCTCTTAAAACAATGACAAAGTCTTCAGAAACGGGTGTGCTCATTTTCAGCTTGTTCCCCGGAGACCGAGAATTCTGCTTCTGCTGTATTTATCTGAACCACTTGGAGAGGAAACTTCAGCTAAAGCCTGTTAGCTTTCTCCCTTCCAGGAGGACTGTCCTCCAGTTGTTGGAGGCAGGAGCCCAGGACTCCAGACTTACCTCTGTCATTCTGCTGCCCACAGTTGTCCCACATAGAGATGCTCCTGGGAGGAAGGACAAGAGAATTGGCCACTGAAAAAAAATACAAGAAGACATTCATTAGGCTCTCCTTGAATAAATCCCTGGACCCTGATTCCATAAGTAATATTCAAAGACTGGGGGTACAGCTCAGTGGTAGAGCACTTACCTAGCTTGTCTGAGGCCCTAGTACTGAAAAACAGAGACATCCATAATGTGTGAATTAAAGTTCTCCCAAAAAAAGCCACACCTGTGTTAAAGACTACAAAGCTGATTGACTGATCAGAACTGTGATTGTGGAGAGTCAGAATGTTGGGGATCCAGAGCCAAAGTATCTTGGGCTATCTTTAGCCCCCTTTGTAGTTATTCATTGTGCCCAATAAAATACCCTGTGACTATTGGGTAAATCCTTTTGAAGTGTGTTAACTGACACTTCCACCAACTCAAAAGCCAAGCAAATCATCAGATGGCATCTGAAACCCATGGTAGACATTCCCCACTCTGCTGTAACAACCTACCTGATATTTCCACCAATGTATTTGAAAAGGCCTTAATTTATAACTTCCTTTTGTTCTGTTACTCTAAAAACTTCATAAAACCATTTCCAAATTGGAACATGCTTTTTGGAGCAACCTGAATCCGCCTTCCCAGGCCATGGCCACTCATACGAGACTCATGAATAAGCTGTCTCTTATCCCCTTTGAGGTAAGAGCTTGTGCTGCATCAACAAATGTCCAGGTGGAAACTTCCCTCTGAGCAAAATGTTCCAGCTCCAGAAGGGTACAATGGGCTCTTTGGGAACAGGCCCTGATCTTTGGGGCTACACAAAGCAAAACCTTTCCTGCTCTGTCAACATTTGTCCTACATTTTTTTTAATATTTTATTTATTATTTTTATTTTTTTATGTATATGAGTGTATTGCCTGCATTTAGGTAAGGGCACCTGTGCCGTACAATGCCCGCGGAGGACAGAAGAGGCCGTCCAATGCCCTGAAACTGGAGTTACAGACAGTTGTTAGCTGCCATGTGGGTGCTGGGATTCAAACCCAGGTCTTCTGCAAGAACAGTCAGGGTTCTTAACCGCTAAACCATCTCTCCAGCCCCCTTGTCCCACATTTTTTACCTAATCATTATGGAATATAACCCCAGCCTATGGAGCTGAGCACAACTCAAACTCAAGGCAACAAAATATTTTTTAACATTTTCAAATTGCCTATTTATTTTGCCTTATCTCTTTCTCTTTTAGGACATCTACCTTTTGTGAACGAAAGTTCCCAGAAAGACTGCATCTTAAAAGTGAACATTCTGCAAAGATCAGCTGATTAGAACTTCAGGGATTGTGGAGAGTTTGGAATGTTGCAGGTCCAGAGCCTAATTACCATTTATCTTGGGCCATCTCCTTGCTTTTGTTTCTGACTTAAAATCCTGTGACTAACAGATAAAAACTTTTTGGAATGTATTAATTTAGCAGACAGCCAGCTTCTACCAACCAAAAGGTTGAGTGCCATCAGATAGTATCTGAGGCCTACAGCTGTGGTTTTTCTTTTGCTAATGTATTTGGAGTGTCTTGATTTATGACTTTTCTTTGTTCTGTTACTATAAAAACATCATGAAACTGTTAATATGCTGGAACATGGAATTTGGGGTAACCTGAATCCATGTTCCCGGGCCATGGTCACTCATATTTGGCTCCAGAATAAACTATCTCTTATCCCCTTTGAGATGAGAGTTGTGTTTTTGCAATGGCAATTTGAAGGGAAGGGGAAACTGAGTCAATGCTGGGGAAGATGTGGTAGGAGCTGGGATTTTTCTAACTGACCCTGCAAACAGTAGTGGCCAGCACTGAGCTGGTAAAACTGGAGGGTGTTAGCCATGGTTGTACCATTTTGTAAAGATCCTGCCTTTTAGTTTAAAAAGGACAATTTCTGAAACTAAATTGTTTTTCTAGATTCTTGCCCTCCCCATCCTACTGACCCTGAGAGACATTAATAGGTCACCTGACATGCTTTAACCTGCCACTCACCTTATTTCCCTAGCTACCCCTAGCAACAGCCAACCATGGGCCAAAAAAGGAAACCATTCAGTCCTCTCCTCCCTCCTCTTTTAGGCCCTAAAACTATGCCAGCCTGTAAGCAGACAATGTGCTCCATGGCTCTCGCTCTAGTCACCCTCCACAGGTCCCTTCCTGTGCCACTGAGTGGCTCATTCCCTAGTCTGTCCTTCCTTCTTGCTGACCTTACAGAGGGAATGCCCATTAATAGGAGACAAAAGTCCCTAACTAGCAAATTTTCATAAGCTTGGCCTGGGGTCCCAAGCTGCCAGTTCCTGAATGCTGTAATTTGACACCACAGAGCAGCCCCTAGCACCACGTGACCAAACTGTACCACCTGAACTGCCCTCATTTGTATGACCCTGATTTGCATGACTCTGATTTACATGACAGAGAAAATTACTCAAACACAGCTTGCACTAACCCCCCAGAGCTGTACAACAGCCAATCAGGATGGCTGTTCTTTCCATAACATGGATTACAGATCAGGAAGCTGTGCACATGACACTCACCCTAACCATGAAAGGACTTCTAAATGGAAACACCCTCACCCACCAGCTTCCTCTCCTGTGCTATGAATGGTACTGTAACTGTAGTTGTCATCTTATTTGGGTCTGAAGGGTGAATGCACTGCCTGCTAATTCTTTTTCTATCTGAGTCTGAGATATGGCCTCCACAGCTAATCAAATGCTTACTGAGTACCTGTCCTATACCTAGCCTTTAGTCACCTATGAGTTCAATAGAACTACATTGCTCATGCACGAAAATGACTTGAATATTCAAATAGCTCAATTCTGCAAAGACAAGACCTCGCACGCACACAACATGCAGTGTGAGCGAATCCTGTGTGTCCCTGTGTGCCACAGTGAGTGTTCCTAACAGTAGAGCTCAGAAGAGCCTGAAGTTGTTTTTTTAAGAAAATCATGGGGAGGGTGGGCGCCTGAACTGAGCACTGAAAGAGAAGTCAATAATAGATAAGCAAAAGAGGGGTGGCACCCTGACTGTGGGAACAGCCTTGGCAAAGGCTGGAGTCTGAAATAAAGCGGAAGTGCTTTGGGAGAGCTGCGAGTGAAAGACAAAGTGGGCCCTTCATCAGACCGCAAAACCAGTTCAAATCTCTTTCTAAAGGAATAGGGAAATTTTATCCCGAGATTGTGTGTGAGCTGTGCATCTTTAACTGTGGTAGCTTATAATTAAACCATTGTCTCTGGTCATTGTTAGGTAGCTGCTGAGAAAAGCCAGTTATCCCATGCTAATGTATAACTTCTTTGTTTTATGTAAAATAGCCAGCTCTGGTCTAAAAAAAGAACTTCACGCCTCTATTCAAGTGGAATTAAATAACTCTCTCTGGTTGAATAAGAGAAAATCTTGGGCTTTAAGGATCTGTGGGCCTTTCTTGGACACACACAACCAGAGCACCATGTAGCCTTGTTCCGTCCACAGCCTGGTGAAAGAAAGCACAAGCTGCCAGGGCAGGGAGGCCAAAGAATGAGGCCAGGCCTTGCCATCCCTGTGCAGGCAGATGCCCCCAGCAACCAAGGCACAAAATGAGGCAGTGCCTGGGGGAAGAGGAAAGGCTTCTGTGGCAGGGTGGAAACCAGGAAACAAAGGGGACATGGGAAAGAAAGAAGCTCACCCACTGAGGAGCAAGAATTCCAACATGACTGACATTTGCTGTAAAGATTGTGCCAGGGATAATATTTCTTCTGTATTTTTTATTTTCTGATTGATTTAGTGTGTGTGTGTGTGTGTGTGTGTGTGTGTGTGTGTGTGTGTGTGTATGTTTTACCTGCAAGTATGTAAGTGCACCTGTGTGTACAGTGCTTGTGGAGTTCAGAAGAGGGCATTGGATCTCCTTGGAACTAGAGTTAGGGACAGTTGTTAGCTGCCATGTGGGTGCTGGGGAATCAAACGCAGGTTCTCTGCAAGAGCAGCAAGTGCTCTTAACTGTGGAACCATCCCTCCAATCCTTCTTGTATATTTTATACAAGTCATAAATGGAGACACTTTTCAACTATACTGGTGGAAGTGGCAAACAGCAAAGCAGGAGACCTCCCTCTAGGCCTCAGATGTGACACTGGTGAATGCTAGGGGTCTGTTAACATACTCTAAAATGTTTTACCAGATAGTCACAAGGATGTCAGGTCAGACACAGAGATGGGCAAGAAATGGTTATTAAAGGGGCTAAAGAAAGCCCAAGACAATTTGTAATTAAGCTCTGAACTTAGATCATTCTAACTTCTCACAGTTACTGAAGTTCTGATCAGCTAATCAGCCTTGTAGAAGGTCACTGGAGGGGCAGCGTCTTTCCAGGAACTTCTGTGCAGTCCTACATGACTATTGTAAAGGCGGTGAAGACTGAAGGAGAACAGCCACAGCAAAGCTCTCCCATGTCTTATTTACTTCCTGGGCATCTCTTTCCTTCTTCTAACCCTCATGCTTAAGATCTATATTAAAAATGTCTTTTTAGGCCGGGCATGGTGGCACACGCCTTTAATCCCAGCATTCGGGAGGCAGAGTCAAGGCCCTCCTGGTCTACATAGTGAGTTCCAGGACAGCTGGGGCTACAGAGAGACCCTGTCTCAAAAAAAACCAAAAAAAAAAAAAAAAAGTATCTTTTTATAGACCACAGTTCTACTTCATACTGGCTCCCCCTGAAATTTTTCTCTGTGTGAAAGCCAAGGTTTAGTTTTACTTGAGTTGAGGTCCATAAAAGATTAAGAAAACTCCTCAGGCTATTACTGGGGGTTGACAGAGCGAAGAGGGCAAGGATCTAGAAAAACAAGTTGCTTTAGTTTTGGGAAGCAAATTACTTTAGTTTCAGGAATTGTTACTGTTTAACCAAAATGGGGAGGTTTACAAAATGATATGTTCATGATGACTAACAAGGACTGACCAGAGTTCTTCATGCCTAGACCCATTCTTCTGACAGGTATAGAAACATTTTATAGCTTCTCCTTGCAAGTTAGCGTTGAGGCCAGACTCCCAAATGCCTCTTAAATACACTGATTTTGCAGGTATACTTGTTTTGAAAAGGTGGTAGTCTAGTAGCTAAAAAGAGAA
>NW_008343597.1:1845190-1846729 GCF_000622305.1 Nannospalax galili | reverse complement strand
CCAGGCTGGCCTTGACCTCACAGAGATCCGCCTGCCTCTGCCTTCCACCAAGTTCTGGGATTAAAGGCCTGCACCACCACGCCAGGCTATTTGTTCTGATTTTTTTTAAATATTTTTTATTATTTTTTTATATGTATGTGTATATTGCCTGCATATATGTAAGTGCACCCATGTCATGCAATGCCTGCAGAGGACAGAAGAGGCCATTGGATCCCCTGGAACTGGAGTTACGGACAGTTGTTAGCTGCCATGTGGGTGCTGGGATTTGAACCTGGGTCTTCCTCAAGAACAACCAGTGTTCTTAACTGCTGAGCCATCTCTCCAGCCCCTTGTTCTGATTTTATGTGTTCAAGTGGATTGCTTGCATGTAGTGTCATGCAATGCCCGAAGAGGTCAGAAGAGGGCATCAGATCCCTTGGAACTAGAACTGGGATGGTTGTTAGCCACCATGTGAGTGCTCGAAATTAATCAGAGCCCTCTGCAAGAGCAGTCCATGCTCCTAACTGCTGAGCCATCTCTCCAGCCCGGTATTATCTCACTTAAACCTCACAACAGTCCTATGTGGTAGCTTTACAAGTGAAGAAAACACCTGAAGCACAGAAAGAGTAAATGAGGTCCTAAAGACACACGTCTACTAAGTGGCCATCAGGATGCAAAACAAGGCAGTCTGAGATAACCTCAACCCACGACCGCCACTCTATATGAGCAGACATACTAGATGTGGGACATTACTACTCACTGTTAGAAATTTCAGTAACTGTGTGTTTACAGACTGATGGTAATGACAATGACTACCCCAAAAAGAAAAATAAAATCACTCTGATGAATTTGGTGGCTACTTTTACTTGTTTCTATGTATGGCCCTGTAATATACATTATATCAGTAAATCGCCATGTGCTACTTAAGCTCACTAAGCAGCTGGCTCTGGATGGAGGCTTGGCCCCCAGATTCAGGCCCAAGCCTATTTGTCTTAGAGCATCCTCCAAGACCCTTTGTCTGGGGATGGGCTGGTCCCCTGGCCCTGTGAGAAGGGAAAGAAGAACAGCAAAACAGCTCAAGAACGACAGTGCCACATCCTCAAGAGCAGGAGGGGCAGATCATTTGAGCAAAAAATACGGAGTCCTTAGACACAGCTGGAAGGTCGGTCATTCCCAGGCACCTCCCAAAGCAAAAGACTTATCTGTTGTTCATACCATAATATAAAAATGCTGTGGTGGGAACAGCTAATTGGAAGTGTCACAGAGATGTTCTGCCTAGGACCCTGTTTGTGGATCAGAGGATCCAGCTGGCTGTTTTGGTTCCTGGGGCTTGCCTAGTCAGTTTCTGCAGGATGATATGTCTTTCTGAGGCTTGCTGTTTTTGTTTTTTTTTTTACTCCTGGTTGCTATATACTTAGTGTATTAGTTAGGGTTCTCTAGAGGAACAGAACTGACAGAATACATTTGTGTGTGTGTGTGTGTGTGTGTGTGTGTGTGTGTGTGTGTGTATTTAAAATAAAATTTTTTTTTTTTTACTTTAAAATAATAAAGACAACTGAG
>NW_008343597.1:1824339-1844823 GCF_000622305.1 Nannospalax galili | reverse complement strand
ACATTTGTGTGTGTGTGTGTGTGTGTGTGTGTGTGTGTGTGTGTGTGTAATTATAATAAATAATTTATTAGTTTACTTTGAAATAATAAGGACAACTGAATGGCATCTGAGAGGCTGAGAATCTGGTTGTTGCTCTTCCTTGAGGCTGGGTGGGGTCTCAGCATCCAGAGGAGTCCCACAGTGGCTGTCTCACACCGGAGGGGCAGAGACCCCGCCCGAGAGCCGCTCAGCCTATAGGACTTGGTGCCTCAGCAGTCCCAGCCTGGCACTGAAAACCCAGAAGTTTCCTTCATCAATGATAGAATCCTGGAAAGACTGGCTCCAACGGACAAAGGAGTCAGCAGCGACGGGATAAGCCAACTGGACGGTGAGAGGGAAGGCCACACAGCAGCAGGCTAATAACCCTCCTGCCACGCCCCTTTTCAGCTGGGCTGCTACCACAGGTGCCGCCCACATTTGGGGCAGGTCTTCCCATATCAATTAAGCAAACAGTACAGTTCTTCAGTTGAGGCTTCCTACTCAGGAGAGTCTAAATTGTGGCGAGTTGCCACTAAAACCAGCGAGCACACAGTAATACTCACCGGTTGGCTATCATAGAGCTTCTCCGTAAGGAACAGAGCCAAAATCTAACATTATAACAGAAATATGTCGCTTAACTTTTCTAAGATCGATTCCAGAGCATTATACTCTCTTTCTTCTTTATTAAACAAATTGTGGAAGACAGTTGGTCTTTCAGGAAGTCCAGAAGTTCAACATAGGAATATTCTCTCAGTGGAAGTCATCAGATTAGAATTGACAGCACATCACGTGGTGCTCTTCCATCTTCCAGAGGCCATTTGACTTCTAGCCAGGGTCAAGAGTGGTTAGAGACTAAAGATGCCTACCCAAATCCTAGCCACAAAGCATCCAGGAAGGTAAACTGATGCGAAAGTCCTTCTAAAATACATGCTCTACTCTAGGACTGATCGGAAAAGCCATCCTCCTCCAACCAAAGCAGCCTTTCTATGGCCAGCTCTTGTTCTAGGACATAAGCACTATGAGCACAGAAGCCTTCTCCATAGAAAATTAAGAAGTGGCTCTGTCCATCCCTAACTAAAGCGGCTATTGTTTATCCTTCTCTCTCCTGTCTTCCTGTTGATTCTCTCCCCCTATTACCACTAAACATAATTAACTTCAAGTATTAGTCATTTTAAGTCATAAAAATATCCCAGCACAGTGGAATATACTAAGGTGCCAAATTCTTAATGTGAAATTCCTGAAGAGTGTGAAATTCTCATTGAGATGGATTGTGTATCAGAACAGCTCTTCCCCTCCCCTTCCCTTCCCTTCTTCCTTCCCCTCCCCTCCCCTCCCTTCCCCTCCTATCCCCTTCCCTTCTTCCTTCCCCTCCCCTCCCCTCCCCTCCTTTCCCCTCCTAGCCCCTTCCCTTCCTTTCCCTGGCCAACATATGAATGAGGCAGCATAGCTCAAAAGAGGCAGCCACAGGAAGATCAAGAACCAAAGCAGCTGCTGGACAAGGACATGGCACCAGAGCTGGGACTGAGAGGTCAACAGGTGAATAAGAAAACTGGATGGGGAACTAATTCATGTGATTGAAAGACTGGTCCATAGAGGATTTATGGATAGGTTACATGTAGGGCTACCTACAGGACTGAGCAAATAAGTTAGCATATCAAACATGAGAGCCAGATTTATTGATAACCAAGACAGACTTTTACATGACTGGAATAAGAAAAACTGAAGTATTAGATTGGTATTGGAAGTAGTGATGTTAATTTATAAATCAATAAAAAGATAAAAGATATGGGGCTGGAGAGAGAGATTGAGAGACTTTATCTGTCTTGTGTGCTTTGTGCTACATGACTGGAATAAGAAAAACTGAAGTATTAGATTGGTATTGGAAGTAGTGATGTTAATTTATAAATCAATAAAAAGATAAAAGATATGGGGCTGGAGAGATGGCTCAGCGGTTAAGAGCACTGACTGCTCTTGCAGAGGACCCAGGTTCGATTCCCAGCACCCATATGGTGGCTGTGAACCGTCCTTAACTCCAGTTCCAGGGGAATCTGAAGTCCTCTTCTGACCTCCGCAGCATTGTACGACATGGGTGCACTTTCGTACATGCAGGCAATACACTCACACACATAAAATAAAATAGTAAATAAAATATTTTTTAAAAAGATAAAAGATAGATACATAAATAAAATCAATATATGCATGTGATGCCCTAGTTACGATAAGCTTACACAGCCCTAAGATCTTGGTTTATATATATACCATCCTCCCCTGAAAACTCCTTCGAGAAATGACCAAGTCCAGACCTGGGGTATGAGATAAGCTTGATACATCCTATTGTACAATGAAATAAATCAGTTCTCAAAGAATGATGGAGATATATTCAAAGGGTGTGGGGCTCGGCTTGAAAGGATTCCCAAACAGACCAAAGCAGACGATTTGAGCTTCACAGCACAGTGATAGTAACATATCCTAATCCATTGACTAACATGGGATTTTATGTGTTTATATTGATATGAAATGATTAAATAAGAAAAACGAGGGGCTGGAGAGATGGCTCAGCGGTTAAGAGCACTGGCTACTCTTGCAGAGGATCTGGGTTTGGTTCCCATCCCCCAACTGGTGACTAACAATTGTTTGTAACTCCAGTCCAGGGGATCCGATGCCCTCGTCTGACCTCCATGGGCATCGCACTACACAGGTGCACTTATGTACATGCAAGCAACATGCACATAAAAAAATAATATTTTAAAATTGAAAAGAAAAATGAGGCTTGGGAATGCAGTTCAGTGACAGAGTGCTTGCCTAATAACTCCTGGTTTCAATTCCTAGCTGTTCATTTAGAAGGGAGAGGGCCAGAGAGATGGCTCAGTGGTTAAGAACACTTGGCTGCTTTTGCAGAGGATCTGGTTTTGGTTCCCAACATCCCCATTAGGCAACTCTCAACTGTCTGTAATTTCAGTTCTAGGGGATCCAATACCCTCTTATGGCCTCCAGGGGCATCAGGCATGCACATGGTGCACATACATTCATGCAGGCACTCACACATACACATAAAATAAAAATAAATAATTCTTGAGGCGGGTGTGGTAGTGCATGCCTTTAATCCCAGCACTCGGGAGGCAGGCAGAGGCAGGCAGATCTCTGTGAGTTCAAGGTCAGCCTGGTCTACATAGTAAGTTCCAGGACAGCTGGAGCTACAGGGAGACCCTGTCTCAAAAAGAACCCCCCCAAAAAAAATCTTTAAAAAAAAAGGATGTGGTAGTATACCACATGTCTGTAATCCTAGCACTCAGGAAGTGGACGCAAGAGGATCAGGAGTTCAAGGTCATCCTTAGCATAGTGAATTCAAGACCAGCCTAGGATATAGAAGACCCTGCCTTAAAAAAAAAAAAAAAAGTTGTTATCTGCCATGGTGGCGCATACCTTTAATCCCAGGGGCAGGTGTAGGTAGATTTCTGTGAGTTCCAGGCCACCCAGGGCTACATACTGAGACTTTTCTCAAAAAAACAAAAACGAACCCAGTTGGAGTGACACATGCCTTTAAACCCAACACTAGGGAGGCAGAGGCTGGAGATCAAGTCCAGCCTGCTCTACACAGCGAGTTCCAAGCCAGCTGAGGCTACAGAGTCACCTTGTTTAAAAAAGAAAAAAGAAAAGAACAGAAAAAGCACCAAAGCCAGTTGTCACTTGGCAAACATCTCAGTAGTGGCTGAATAGGCACAAGTACTAAGATAGGCAAGTCCATGTTCACAGAGGACAGAAGAGAGGCAATAGTGGGAGATAGTTCAGTTGGTACCGCAGTTGCATTGCACAAAGAAGGACTGTGTTTCATCTCCAGAGACCACATAAGAACTCGGGCTGGTGAGACAGCTCAGTGGTCCGGCACTTGACGTCAAGCCTGAGGACTTGAGTTTCATCCCCCAAACCTATATGGAAGAAGGAAAGAACTAATTCCTGCAAGCTGTCCTCTGACCTCCACCTGTGTACATGCACATGCACATATACACATACCACACCCATACCCCATACACGCATACACACAGTAAATAAATACAATTTTAAAAATTTTTAAAGGGGGCTGGAGAGATTGCTTAGTTCCAAGCACCCATGTCAGGCAACTCACAACAACCTGAAACTCCAGCGCCAGAGGGTTCAAAATCCTCTTCCGGCCTCCTTGGACACCTGCACTTATATGCACATTCCAGATACACAGACACTTTTCTTTTTGCCTTTTTGAGACAGGGTCTCCCTGTGGTACCAGCTGGCCTGGAACTCGCTATGTAGACCAGGCTGGCCTCGAACTCATAAAGATCCATCTGCCTCTGCCTCCCAGGTGCTGGGATTAAAGGCGTGCACCACCACGCCCAGCAAAGACAGACACTTATTTTAATCTTAAAAAAAAATTAAGATGGGAATAAAATCATATTTTTACTATCAAAACCAAAAGAAAGTTCTAGGACGGTAACAAACTATGATAAATACCATACAGAAATGAAAACAGAAAAATCCACTGTGCCTTGTAATTAGGAAGCCAAAATTGTCATCAGTGACCAGTTTCAGTAACAGGAACAGGGCCTGAGTGGCTGCAGAAGCCAACAGAACAGAGCAAGGAAGGAGAAAACTGAGGCCATTCTTGAACAGGAAGCAGTAGAAGGATCAGAAAGAGGAGAAAATGCTGCAGGTCCATCAAGGGAAAGCTATTTGGTCAAGAGAAAGGAATCGTCCCCCTGGCCTGGGTGTAGACCTAACATTCCAAGCTACACAAAACATAAGAATTACTCCATATTGGCCAGTCCAGCACCTACCAAAGGGACCATCCTTCTGGAAGGCAGATCCACCATATTCCTTTAATGGTATAATGTACTTTTCCTTCCCAGAATCCCTGGCTCTCCATGCAGCTTTGTTAAGTCTGGTGGTTTTTCTGAGTTACTCAGAAGAGTATAACTGTTCTTTCTTTTTTAAGTATTTTATTATTTTATTTTATGTGTATGTGTGTATTGCCTGCATGTAGATAAGTGCACCCATGTTGTACAATGCCCGTGGAGGACAGAAGAGGCACTCATATTCCCTGGAACTGGAACTATGGACAGTTATTAGCTGCCATGTGGGTGCTGGAATTTGAACCCTGGTCTTCTGCAAGAACATTGTTCTTAACCACTGAGCCATCTCTCCAGCCTCAACTTCTTTCTATACCTTTCTAAGCATGATCCCCCCCACCTTACCCCCACTCCCACCCCACCCCCGAAGCCCTTCATGTTGTGTTGTGAGACCGCCTTACAAGTTGTACTTTTTTGTTGTCTGGGGCCTTAGTTTGGGGAGTCAGAGTCTGTCTCCTGGAATTTGTTGTGCAGCCCAGGAGGCAATCCTTCTGAGTCTTTTTGCATCTGATTTATTTCACTTAACAGGATGACCTCTGGTTCCATTAGTTTCCTGCAAATGGCATGATAGAAGGCAGGATTGCAGGCAGCAGGGCCCTACAAGGTGATGCAGGCCCATTAGACCAGTGCAGGTGGAGGGTTGGTTATAGCCCTCACTGGAGCATCCCTGCCTTAGTGGGGCTGTGTCTGGGCTGTGCCAGCAGACCCCACAATAGCTTGCCATAGGAGTGTTTCTCTGCCCATGCTGGGCAGGTTGCACAGTGCACAGGGGTTCTCTGGATCTGCCAAAGGCTGGGACCATGGGCACTGCAATGTCCTTACTGAGCCAGCAAGCCCATAGCCCATGTCAGAAAAGTTGCAATAGCTTGGAGGAACTGGTCTGGCATGTCTGAAACTGGATTGTGTGTTCCTTCTGTGTTTGGCTTCTTTTACCCAGCATATGTTTGCCCCGCTGGAGGTCAAACCCAGGGATTTACACAGGCCAGGCAAGTGCTCGACCACTGAGCCACAGCCCAGCCCTGCCCTGCTACATGCATCTGTTTCTCTTTTACTGAGTACTATTCCATTGCATGAGTATATCAGAATATTTACACACTAATGAACATTTGGGTTATTTACAGTTTGGTGTAACTTTGAATAAAGCTACTATGAATGTTTATAGTCAAATCTTTTTTTTTTTTTTTTTTTTTTTTTTTTTTTTTTTTTTATTTTTTTGGTCTTTTTGATACGGGGTCCCCCTGTACCCCCAGCTGTCCTGGAACTCACTATGTAGACCAGGCTGGCCTTGAACTCACAGGGATCCCCCGCCTCTGCCTCTGTCTTTTTGATACAGGGTCTCCCTGTAGCCCCAGCTGTCCTGGAACTCACTATGTAGACCAGGCTGGCCTTGAACTCACAGGGATCCCCCGCCTCTGCCTCCCAAGTGCTGGCATTAAAGGCGTGCGCCACCACACCCGGCCTCAAATCTTTTTTTAAATATTTTATTTATTTTTATTTTATGTGTATGTATATTGCCTGTATGTATGTGAGGGCACCCATGTGTCATGCAATGCCGTGGAAGTCAGAAGAGGGCTTTGGGTTCCCCTGGAACTGGAGTTAAGGACAGTTCATAGCCACCCGGGAATCAAACCCGGGTCCTCTGCAAGAGCAGTCAGTGCTCTTAACCGCTGAGCCATCTCTCCGGCCCCTCAAATCTTTTAGTGGATATGTTTTCATTTCTGTTGGATGAACACCTAGGAATAGGATGCTTGTTCACATAGTAGGTATGTATTTAACTCTTTTCAGAAAACCAGCCAAGTACTGAATCATTTTTCAGTCCACCAGCAGTTTACGTGAACTCTAGTTGGTTCCCATACTTACCAATACTTCCATATTTGCCACTTTAGCAACTTCAGCAATTCTAGTAGATGCATGGCTATAAATCACTGGGGTTTGGGGGTTTTTTTTGGTCTTTTTGAGACAGGGTCTCCCTGTAGCCCCAGCTGTCCTGGAAATCACTATGTAGACCAGGCTGGGCTTGAACTCACAGAGATCCGCCTGCCTCTGCCTCCCGAGTGCTGGGATTAAAGGTGTGTGCCACCACACCTGGCCTAATCACTGTGGGGTTTTTTATTTTTTTATTTTTTTATTTTTTTGGTCTTTTTGAGACAGGGTCTCCCTGCAACCTGGCCTGGAACTCACTATGTAGACCAGGCTGGCCTTGATCTTACAGAGATCTGCCTGCCTCTGCCTCCCAAGTGGTGGGACTACAGGTGTGTGCCACCACGCCCGGCTCACTGTGGTTTTATTTGCAGCTCCCTGGTGAGTAATGATTCTGAGCCTCCCTTCATGTGAATTTTAGCAATTTAGTCTGGTATTTTTATTTCATGGTGATGTTCTTGTTCAAAATATTTGTCAACTTAAGCATGGTGGTGCACAACTATAATCTCAGCACTCAGAACACAGAGGCAGGAGGATCAGGAGTTCAAGGCTGACTTCACCTACATAATGAATTGGAGGCAAACCTTGGCTACAGGAGATACTATTACTTACACCTTCTTGCCAACAACCTGTCCCTGTCCCCAAAGTACCTGTTTTCATTGGGTTGTTTTGCTTTTTGTTTTATTTTGTTGTCTTGAGATAGGATATCCTATAATCCAAGCTAGCTCAAACTCACTGTATAGTTGAGGCTGACCTTCATCTCTGGATTCTACTGCTTCCACCTTCCAAGTTGAGGAATTACACGTGTACACTCACACACCAGCTCTGGATTGTTTTGTTTCTAATTATTGAAGATTTTTATGTTGTTGCTTTTTGTTTTGGGGTTTTTGTGTGTGTGTGTGTGTGTGTGTGTGTGTGTTTTTAATGGTTTTCTGCCAGGCATGGTGGTGCAAGCCTTTAATCCCAGCACTCAGGAGGCAGAGGCAGGTAGATCTCTGTAAGATCCAGGCCAGTCTGGTCTACATAGTAAGTTCCAGGCCAACTGGGGCTACAGGAAGACCCTGTCTCCAAAAATAAAATAAAAATGTTTTCTTAATATTCTAGATAATATCAAAATAATCTACATAAAAGTTCCCCTACCCCAGTTCTCCTCCTAGCATGGGAACTGGCCCATTACTTCTCTTGGCACCCCGGACCTCTGGACCACCCTCTTGGCCAGACTCCCCACTGCTTCCTGATCCCTTTCACCCAGACCAGCCCAATTCCTTGGTCTAGCCCCCTGGAGCCCTCAAAGCCTCTTCCCTCCCTCACCTCGCCTTTACATGCCTGAGACCAGCCTTCATCCCTGGCTGTCCCAACCCCAACCCGGATTCCTGAGACCAGCCTCCTTCCCTGACTCTTACCTCTACCTAGCAATCTTCCCAAATTGCACTGTGCCTGCTGACTAGAGGGATCCAGACCTTAGGAGAAAGCCTGAGAGCATCTGATCCTCATCTGACTTGGGCTGCTGTGGAAACTCCTGAGCAGCAGGACTAAACCCATCTGGACCCTCCAATATGAAATCAAAAGAGAACCTGAAGCCTCGACCAACCAGGTTTTCATGCCCAACAAGTAAACCATAAAGGCACATAGAGTTTACAAACAGAAGCAGACCAAAACTAAACAAAGGAGGGCTTGAGTCTCACACAAGAATCAGAAACTATAAAAGAAATCCACATGTCAAAGTCACAGTGAAAAAATAACATGAAAAACCCAAATACTATATCCCCACCAAGTACCAACAGTCCTGTAAAATACTACAATGAGAACCCCCTAGAGATAACACAGGGTATGGAATTCAAAAGAACAATTATAAACATGAAAAAGGAATTCAGTGAATTTAAAGAACATACAAACAAGGTAATCATAGAGCTGAAGGAAGATAGGGATAAACTTCTGAATGAATTCAGAAAAGAGTTAGAAATATTGAAGAATACTCAGGCTGAAATAAAGAATGAAATGAAACACTCCAAAAGCCAATTAGAAACGACAGGAGAAAGCCTCACCAATAGGATGAATAAAATGGAAAACAGAATATCAAGACTGGAAGATAAAGTGGATAAAATAAACCACTCAAGCAACGATTATGAAAAATTTAAGAAAACACAAGAATGGAAAATGCAGGAATTGTGTGACACCATAAAAAGACCAAACTTACGAATCATAGGTATACAGGAAGGAGAAGAATCCTAAGATAACAGCATGGACCAGATCTTCAACAGAATCATGGAAGAAAATTTCCCAAAATTAAAGAAAGACGTGTCCATACAAATACAAGAAGCACATAGAACACCAAACAGACAGGATTAGAAAAGAAACTCTCCATGGCACATCATAGTAAAAACACTAAATGTACAGAGCAAAGAGAGAACACTGAAAGGTGCAAAAGAAAAACAACAAGTCACATATAAAGGAAAACCCATCAGGATTACAGCTGACTTTTCAGTGCAAACTACGAAAGAGCCTGAACCAAAGTATTCCCAGTTCTAAATGACCACAGATGCCAACCCAGATTACTTTACCCAGACAAAATGTCTGTTATAGTCAAAGGGGAAAGAAAAATCTCCCATGGTATAAATAGGTTGGAAAGAATTCATGTCCACAAAACCAGCCCTTCAGAGAGTTTTGAAGGAATACAAAGAGCTAAAGAAAGGAATGACTATACCCAAGGGGTAACAGAAAGAAACTTAATGAAAGTATAACTGTAGAAATGCACAATTACACCAAGAATGCAAACAGAAATCAAAACAACAGGAATCAATACACATCTTTCATTAATAAGTTTAAATATTAATGGACTGAACTCCCCAGTCAAAAGACACAGACTAGTTGAATGGATTAAGAAACAAAACCCATCTTTTTGTTTTCTGCAAGAAACCCATCTCACTTTCAAAGTGAAAGGATGGAAAAAAAATATTCCAAGCAAATGGTACTAAGAAAAAAGGAGGAGTTGCAATTCTACTATCTGACAAAATAGACTTCAAACTAAAACTAATCAGAAGAGATAAAGAGGAACAATTGACCAAGAAGCTATTACAATCATGAGCATATATTCATCAAACTCTGGTGCACCCAACTTATAAAAAGAGTACTACAGGACTTTAAGACCCAGATTAATCCCAACTCATTAATAGTAGGGGACTTCAATACCCAATTGTCTCCATTAGATAGGTCAACAGGACAGAGAATTAACAGAGAGACATCTGAATTATGTCAGACGCTCCGACAGGTACAGCACTGAGGAGACACCAGGACCAGCCTAGGTCCCTCTCTTGGGGGCTGAGCAGGATGGTGAGTGTCAGCGACTCAAAAACCACACCAAGTCGGGAGTCTTGTCGAGGCAGGAACTCACTTTATTGTATCAGGCATCAACTTATATAGTAAAAGCAAAAGGGGTGTGGAAAGGGGGGTGGGTATAGGAATGTGTCATCTGGGGTGATGACTGTGGGCTGAGAATTTACCACGCCAGTTGTTACTGGGCAGAGGCAATCTTAGATGGGGCTCTGCTGAGTCACCTCCACGTGGAAGTGACAGGCCAGAGACAGGTCACTAAACTTTAGCCAGGCTCAGGAAGTTACATTAGGCCTTATTTTCTTCCATGCTACAAGTATGAGGGTCCCAAAGGCCCAACATATTCCCCCTTTTGTTTTTGTTGTGAGGGCGGAGAAACATAACCCCTGTCTTAGGTGGTCTCCCTTTTGGAGATCTTACCCGTCATTGGGTGTCATGACTCTTACTCGCCGTGGCGCCTCTCCATGTCCTGTCTTAGGTTGCCTCTCCTCAGGTGCTGAAGTTGCCCGTCCTCGGGTACCCATGATTACCCTCATGGCCCCTGTCTTAGGTTCATCAGTCTGGGAGGGTCTTACCCATCATCAGCTACATGGAGGGCAGCGGTCGGGCAATCATATGAGGATGGCCAATCGTAAGAGCCTGGCTCCTGATTAGCGAGCCTGTGATAATGAACCTCAATTTGATGTAACTTGATTGCCTCTATTCTCTGGTGAACAAACCTCATAAATTTGTTAAATATCCAGGGCCTGAAAGTAAGGATAAAGAGAAGTGTAAGGAGGGGGCCAACTAGTGGGAGGAGGTAGGGCAAGAGACCATGTAAGCCGGTCCAGAGGGGGTTTTCTTGAAACTCTCATTTCCTTTTTTCTAGATCCTCTTGGAGTTTTTTAATCTTATCTTGGACGATCCCGGATCTGTTGGCATAAAAGCAGCATTTTTCCTGTAAAAATAAGCAGATGTCTCCCTTTTCAGCCATTAGTAGATCTAATCCCCTTCTATTTTGTAACACCACCTCAGCCAAAGAATCCAACTGTTTTTGAAGATCGAGGATGGTACCCAAAAGAAGCTGGACATCACTGATCAACTGTAGAGTTTTCTGTGTAGATGGGTGGTTAGTCTTAATCCCATGACCCCAGTGGTCATTCTCGTGGCTATTCCCAATCCTGCCAGGAGGGGGATCATATGAACTGCTCTCTTTCCCCTACCTCCCATATAATCAAAGGAGGAGATTGGGAGGGGCTCATCTCCTGGGATGATGTCTATGTCAGGAGTTAAGATGGCAAAGGCACAAAGGCCTGTCCAATTGACCGGTAGAAAGCTATGGGCCCATCCTCCTCCACACACAAGGACCATACCAGCAGGGAGGCAGAAATTAGTATTAGTTGGCATGGAGACATTTGACCTGCAGGATGTGGGGGGAATACCCCCTACATCGATCCGGGAGATGTTTGGTTGGGGCGCAGCCCACACACAGGAGCCGGGCAATATTGGCAAGGGCTGGACCCGAATGGGAGGGGCCAAGGTACAGTTATGCAATAAATTGAGATTTCCGATATTAGAAGAATTAACAAATACTGCAATGGGTTGGAGGGGCCCAACACGCAGGCAAAACCAGCAATCTTTAGCCATGGTGGGGGCAGACTGATTTAGGAGTGAGAAGATTAGCTCTAACAAATCCTCAGTATGGGGGGGGGGTCAAGGGTCATTTGCCCCAATTTTCAGGGATAACAGGGGATGATAATAAAGCTCAGGATATTGGGCCTTGATTTTTTGCTCGATTTTCTTTTGGATCCATAATTGTCAGGCTTCATCCTGGACTCCACCACCATCGGAATATCCAATAGTGGTTTCCATATCCTAACACACCGTCTGACCGATCCCACCATAACATTGGGAGGATGTAAAATTTCCCTCAGTGATAGGACCCGGTGTCCTATCCACCCTTGTTCCTGTCCAATAGGTTTTATTGTTTGAGGGGTTTACACATTGTTGGGCTGACTGGTAGCAGACAGAGTGCACAGTTTGGTAAAAGGAGGAGCAGGGGCAATGGCCTGGTCTGCCATTAACACTGGGGATGATTTTGGGCTTGCGGATGGATACAGACCCAACTTTGGTCCCTGGAGGACAGACAATACTGATTGATTGTCATTATAAGCCAGGCTGTTCGGTCTCCGCAGTCCAATGTTTGAAGCACCAGCCCCTGGCCGTAGCTGTAGGCAGAAAAGGTCCTGCCTCAGCACTTGCAGGGCTTTCCATACTTTGCCTGAAACTGAGAGAGGGCAGCGTTGGGGTCTCCAAACCCGTGTTCACTGGGCAGAATGAAGGTCAGTAGCACTGAGAGCAACAACGTCCACATCCTTTGTCATTTCTGGGGAAGAAGCAGAGGGACAATCCTCAGGGGTGAGGCACTCACTGGAAGGGTTACCATCATGGTCCCCTTGTTGGGGCAAATATCTAATGTCTCTTGCCAGTACTCAGAGGGGCCTCTTTTCATTTTGGGGAAATACACACCCAAACCCTCTTCTGGCTGTAAGAAGCAGGTCTGGTCCCCTCCAGGCTCCAGTGAGCGGGTCTCTCCATTTGACCAGAATGGAGCTGTAGCTGGTAGATGAGGACCAATGTTTTTGGAAGGGAGACAAATACTTATCCTCTTTGGAAAAATTTAAAATATTTAAGGTAAATATGGCCTTTTTTAGTTGAGCATGTGGGGGCAGGGACTCCCCCTTTTGTTTTTGTAACTGAGTCTTAAGGGTTTAGTTGAATCTCTCAACAATGGCTTGTCCCTGAGGGTTATAAGGAATGCCCTTGGAATGTGAGATTTTCCATGTTTGGAGGAACTCAAAGAAAGACTTGCTCACAAAGCATGGGCCATTATCTGTTTTAATTTGATCAGGCAGTCCAAGGGTGGCGAAACATTGGAGCATGTGACTGATTGCATGTTTGGCCTTTTCCCCGGTGTGTGCTGTTGCCCAGCAGGCACGTGAGAAGGAATCAACTGATAGGAAGATATATTTGAGTTTTCCAAATGGGGCATAGTGGGTAACATCAATTTGCCAGAGGTTGTTAGGCTGAAGGCCTCTCGGGTTGGTACCTGAATTTTGAAGAGGGGGGACCTGAAGGAAATGTTGGCAAGATCAACAGGTGCATACAATTTTCTTTAGGTCTTTGACTGCCATGTGGGGATATTTATGTCTAAGCTCTCTCCAACTGACATGGGTCAACTGATGAAATTGGGTCGCCTCAGCAACTGTGTGACACTGATATGAAGAGGCCAGTTGATCAGCTATTTTATTTCCCTCTGACAGAAACTCTGGCAAATTTTGGTGGCCTCTAAGATGTTGGAGGAATGTTGGATTTACCCTAAGTTTAAGTAGAGTATGGGCCTGAATCATCAGAGGAGATATGGGATCGGATTCTAATCTAATATGGGCCTCCACTAGGTTGGGCAGTAAATTAACCACATACAGGCTGTCTGAGAACAGGTTGAAGGGCTCTGATATGGAGTCTAATGCCATGACAATGGCAAAGAGCTCTTTAAACTGTGGTGACCCTTCAACTTGGTGAGAGATCGATTTAATGAGCATGGGAGTTTGTCCCTGTTTTAGGGGAGGGTAGATGACCAGAGAGGCTCCCAGATGTCCTCCATCAGTAAATACAGTTAGGAATTTAGGGTTGGGTTGAAGGAGGAAAAGTCTGGGAGGGTCCCATTTGAGCCTTGAGAGGGAGCTCATCCATTTGTAAGGGCCATAATGGCAATCAATTTTGCCCAGAAAATACTCTAGGGCCAAGGCAATTCTCTCAATATTTTTTTGAAGCCAGGTAAAATCTGTCAACCTATAGGGAGTGATAATAGAATGGGGCTCGATACCAAATAGCCAGACTGCTGTGTCCCTACACTTGATAATGCAGTTGGCAATTTGGTTAGTCATGGAATAAACTCGAGGGGTTCCACCCACGGATAGATGAATCCATTGTATGGGCTCACCCTCTTGTGCAAGAAGAGCAGTGCACAATGCACTTCCAATGAAAAGATAAAGAGACATTGGGGTGTCAGGATCGAACCTTTTTAAAGTGGCCTCATTTACGGACTGTTGGACTTTGGCTAGAATTTGTTGGCACTGAGGCAGTAAAACCATTCTGGAGGCTAAGTCAAGGCCCCACAAGAGATCAAATAATGGAATTAACTCTTCGTTAGAGATGGGTATCCAGGGCCTCAGCCAATTAATTTCCCCTAGTAATTTTTGGAGCTGGGGTAGATTATAAGTGTCCTGAATGGTGAGCTGAGGCTTTATGGGGGAACAGTGTCCATAGATAAGGTTGTACCTAGTATCTTGAAAGGGGGGATACTCTGAATTATATTAGGGGCCACCTTAAAGTTGTTTTCCTGAAGAATGGCAAGACAGTCAGAGGTTAGCTTGTGGAGACTGGAGGGCTCGGGGCTTCCCAGAATTATATCATCCATATAGATATAGAATAAAACATCTGGCTGCCCCACCAGTGAGGTGAAAATATGGGCCAGATAATATTGGCAAATGGGGGGACTATTGGCCATACCCTGGGCCAGGACAGTCCATTCAAATCTTAAATCTGGCCCACAAAAATTGGTTGAGGGTATGGAGAATGCAAATTTTTCTGTATTGTCAGGGTGGAGGGGAATTGAGAAAAAGCAGTCCTTAATATCAATAATAGTTAAGTGATATGTCTTGGGGATTGCCGGAATCCAAGGGAGCCCCCCTGGGGGATCCCTAAAGGCATCATTCTCTTATTAATTTTTCTAAGATCTTGTAATAGTCTCCAGGAGCCGCTGTCCTTTTTAATGATAAACACAGGAGAATTTCAGGGGCTTGTTGATGGCCTTACGTGCCCCAGATCTAATTGTTGCTTTACCAGTTGATAAAGGTGTTGAAGCTTTTGTGATGGGAGAGGCCACTGCTCAACCCATACGGGGTCTCCAGGTGTCCACTGAATTTGGATTACCGAGGGCCAAGCAGTGGCCCTTAGGATTGGGGGTGAACCTGAGAGTGTCTTTGTCTGAGGTGCTCGAAGTAGGGGTCATCCCTATAGTTGGGGTGGCTTATCTGGCCTTCTCTGAATGGTTGTTTGTATTCTTCTTTGTCTAGAAGATCATTATAGAAGGCCTTATGGTCGGTAGTGATAAAAGCCTCAGCCTCGCCCAGAATGTCCTGACCCAAAGAGGTTGGCAGTTAGGCCAGAGACCATGAGAGGGCGCACCTCCCCATGGCTCCCATTGGGATCTACCCAGGGTAGCCAAGTAGCAGTCTCCCACGATGTAGACTGACTGCCCGTGCCCAGTAAGGACAGACCGGGCACCAACTACCAGGAGTGTGGGACTTCCTCCTTCCTAATTACCATGCGGTCTGCCCCAGTGTCACTGAGAAATTTGAAGGTCTTGTTTCCTATGGTCATGGTCATTTTTGGCCGCAAGCCAGGGATCAATGGGACTTTCCAATGAGTCTGAACTGGCTCGTCCCCCTTATTTAACGGGGCTGGTGGTGGCCCCAAGGGGAATTTAAAGGCTCACCTTTAAGGTTAAATTTAGATTTGCAATCTCGAGCCCAATGAAAGCCCTTTTTACATCTAGGGCAGGGTGTGCGTGGGCCTCCCCCTCCCCCAGAGGGACGGGGGGGGGCTCTTGGACTGGTTTGGACACTCCCGCTGGAAGTGACCTTCCTGGCCACACCCAAAGCAGGTCTGCTTACCAGACAATTTGGTCTGCTGTAGGACATTGATAAGAGTTTGAAGCTCCTCTTGGCGGCTGGCCTGAAGCACAGCCGCCATTGCCCTCGTCTGGTAAGACGTAGGCCCAACATCTCGAGTGGCTATGATCCATTTGTCCATTGACTGGTTTCTCAGCCCAGAGCAGGCTAATTTGTGATCAGTAGTCATACCATCCCAGACCAGCGATCAGGTGAACCGGTCGCATAATTCTCCAGTGGGAAACTTTCTCTTTAGGCTCTTTTGGACTCTATCTATGAAAGAGCGGAGGTCTTCAGTGACTTTTTGATTGATTCCTGATATGGGGGGCTCATGGGACCCTCATCTAGTTTTCGCCAGGCAGCTAATCCTATAGCCTGAACCTGGTCCTGATAAGGGGCAGGGATAGCCGCTTGCTGAAGGCCAGTGGAAAATTGATCAGCCGTGCCGGCGAGCATACCATAATAGATATGGGAGGCTGAGCATTTTGATTTCACTCTCTGCGGATGTGGCACTCCTCTTGGAAATAGGCCATCCATTTGAGGAATATTGGGCCTGGAAGTACCACCCTGGCGAGCTCTTTCCAGTCGCGCACCACACACACCTGGTGAGCCAACCCTTCAAGAATGGTTTCGGCCCTAGGAGAATTGGGATCATCTTCAGCGACAACCTTTTTAATTCCTTAAGGTCATGCACCTCCCAAGGGTACCAGGCAGCAGGACGGTTACCCCCCAGATTAACATTGACAGGATAAAGGCTGGTTGTCCCACCCTCGGTCGTAATATCCCTCCCATACAGGGGAGGGGCAGAGGGAACCTGGAACAGGTTGGTTTGAGAGTCTGCATGGGTGGGGCCCTTGCAGGACCAAGGGGCACTCCCAAAAGGATCAAGGGAAGGGTACAGTGGCTCAGGGCAGTTTGATGGATCCGTATGGCCTGAGACTTAGAGTCTTGTTCTGGGCTCTGTTGTACCTCAGGAACCCGGTCAACAGCCTTAGCTGGGGCCGGGGCCTCCACCGGTTTCTTAGGGGGATGGGGGGGAAGCAGCCCTCCAAGGTTGACACTGTGGGGAGCACTCCCAGAGGGGGGATTTCCCCTTTTTCTACCTGAGCCCGTCTGATCAACTTTTCAACTCTATCCCAGGTATCCCAATCAAAGAGGTTGCTTTCTGGAAGCCAGGGTGCGATCTTTAGCAGGCATCCCCATGCCTGGAGAGCTTGGCTGTCTGAGAGGTCAAGGCCCCTGCTTTTGAGTAGGACCCTGAGGGAATCTAAAGAGGAGTCAGGCTTAGAACTAGACTTCCCCATAACTTATGGGAGAACACTCACCCACAGACTGATTGGCCCATCAGCGAACTTCATGATAGGCAGCTCCTCACATGGGGCACCAATCTGTCGGAAGCTCTGACAGGTATGGCACAGGGGGAGAGGCCAGGACCAGCCTGGGTCCCTCTCTTGGGGGCTGAGCGGGATGGTGAGTATCAGCGACTCAAAAACCACACCGAGTCGGGAGTCTTGTTGAGGCAGGGACTCACTTTATTGTATCAGACATCAACTTATATAGTAAAAGCAAAAGGGGTGTGGAAAGGGGGGTGGGTATAGGAATGTGTCATCTGGGGCGATGACTGTGGGCCACTGGAAATTTACCACACCAGTTGTTACTGGGCAGAGGCAATCTTAGATTGGGCTCTGCTGAGTCACCTCCACGCAGAAGTGACAGGCCAGAGACAGGTCACTAAACTTTAGCCAGGCTCAGGAAGTTACATTAGGCCTTAGGCCTTATTTTCTTCCATGCTGCAAGTATGAGGGTCCCAAAGGCCCAACAGAATTAAATACCATACATCAAATGGACCTAACAGACATCTACCGAGTATTCCACCCGAGTACCAAAGAATATACTTGCTATTCAGCACCCCATGGAACTTTCTCCAAAATCGACCACATACTGGGGCACAAAACAAACCTCAACAAATACAAAAATACTGAAATAATTCCATGCATTTTATCAGACCACAATGCAATAAAATTTAAAATCAACACAAGAAGCCAAAATCACCACACGAACACTTGGAAATTAAACAACACACTCCTGAATGATGAATGGGTCAAAAGAGAAATTAAGAAAGAAATAAAAGTATTCCTGGAAATAAATGAAAAGGACAATACAACACAACAAAACCTCTGGGACACGCTGAAAGCTGTCCTTAGAGGGAAGTTTAAAGCTCTAAGTGCCTACATCAAAAAATTAGAAAGAACACAAATAAATGACTTAACATTGCACCACAAAATACTTGAAAAGCAACAACAAATGAAACTGAAAACCCAGCAGACAAGAAGAAATAACAAAAATCAGAACAGAAATTAATAAAATAGAAACAAAGAAAACAATACAAAGAATCAATAATCCAAGAGCTGGTTCTTTGAAAAAATAAACAAATAAACCCTTAGCCCAGTTAACCAAAAGAAAGAGCAATTCCAAATCAACAAAATCAGAGATGAAAGGGGAAACATTACAATAGACACCAAAAACATCCAGAACATTATAAGGGAATACTTTAAAAACCTATACACGCCGGGCATGGTGGCACACACCTTTAATTGCCACTCATTTTTAATACAGTGCTTGAAACTCTTGCAAGAGCAATAAGAGAAGGAAACTAAAGGAGTAATAACTGGAAAAGAGACCAAATTATACCTTTTTGAAAATAGTATATCTAAAAGATATCAAAAATTCCACAGGATCTTAGTCCGCAAATAGCCGCCAAAAGGAGCCCATGCCTCCGTACCCTGCTCGTGAGCCCAGTGACTGCTGACAGACTGTGTGGCGCGGACCAATCAAAAATGATACACTGACTAAAGGGACTTGGGGGTGGAGAAAAGGGAAATATAAGGCCTGACCCCTCCTGCATTAAACGAGCCTGCAGCACCTCAGTGCTGGCTTCTACCCGACTCCCGGTGTCTGTGTGTTGACTCTGCACCTCTTGCCTCCCCTAATCAGCAGGGGACCTGATCCAGGTAAGGGACTTCACAGCTGGCCTGAGGCGAACCCGCAACACCTGGCACCTGAACAGGGACTCCTGCCCATGGTGTTGGTGACACCCAGAACCTTGGTTCGTTTAGTAAGTAGGCTCCTGGATTTGTTTCTTCAGCTGCTCAAGGGTAAGCGAATAACCCCCTCCTCTGTCCCCTCCACCCTGTCTGTCGTCTTTATTGTTAGACTAGTTTGTTAGATCAAGGAGGCACACTCCGCCACATGGTCCCAAAGCCCACGTCGGCACCTCTCCCCTCTCAGCTCATCCCGGTGAGTTCACATAAGGGCTGATCCACCCTGAACTCAGAGCCCAGGCTTTGGGTCACCCTGTTGCCTGTCCTGGAGACACCATGTGAGCATACAGCTGAAGGTGTCATGGCCTCCAGAAGTTCCTCACTGAGCACAAGACATTTGGATCTGATACACCTCTACATGTTGGAGCGGTTTACATCTGAGTGGCTCACAGTGCTTCTTTGCTTCCTTTGTGCCCTCTTGGTAGTCACTCTTGTCTTCTACTTTTGTGGCAAATTCCCCTTCGTGAGACCCTCCCACAATGGGCAATTTACCACCACAATGCAGGGAACCACAAACGGCAGCACTCGAGGTTCTCCTTAAAACCAGAGGGTTGAAAGTAAAACCAAAAGATATCGAATACTTTTGGGATGAAGCCACTAATTTAGCTCTGTGGGTCTCCCCTGAAAACATGTGGGACTCTGACACATGGATACAGGTCCTCTTCCTGGCCCAAAAAAGGGAGGTCAGGTAAAAGATCACTCCCCCCGCATCGTTCATACTGAACCTCCTAGCCATCATTGCTAGCCTTAAATCCTCCTCTCCTGAAGAAGTCATCTCGGCCTACAGCAAACACTGCCGGGAGCAATCTAGCATAGATCTGGCTATTGCCTTGACCCCATACCTCCCGGACTCCCTGGACCTGGAGGTGGACACTGCCTCTGCGCCCACTTCCAATTAGAAAGGAGCCCTTTTGCCTATATCTCAGGATACTCTCCTAGAGCTACCATGCCGAGGAATTCCCCTGCCACAATACCCATGGAAGGAGTTGCTCTCTCTCCCCCACCCAGTAACCATCCCACCTCTTCCCCTGCTAACGTGCTCCTCCCTTCTACGCCACCCTCCTTAAAGCCTCACCTGCCTTTGTCCACATTTCCAGTTAACGTTGGCCCAATGCAGTGCAGCGTCCATGGCTGCCCACCCCACTTGCTGACCTTGTTCTTATCCATGAGGCAGCTGAGCAATCAGGCCCTGAGTCCCCATATTTCGGGCCCTGACTCCCCATATTTTGAACAGGTTCTTCGCCAGCAGTCCTTACAGTTACAAACCCACTATGATTGGTATAGCTTACTAAAGGCAGTCTTAGAACCCTCAGTCTTTCTAAACTGGCACACAGCCTATGACAATCAGGCTGAAAGCCAGGCATGCCTAAATCTCCAATATGGCCTCAACATTACTCTGGGCATGCTCATGGGACGTGGACAATATACTGACCCCATCTCCCAGTCTACTATTGGCCTCCATGCCTATTTTCAACAAGTTTCTGACTTGGCCTTTAAGGCCCTTAAATGTTGCTCCCCCCATGA
>NW_008343597.1:1790538-1823990 GCF_000622305.1 Nannospalax galili | reverse complement strand
CCTGAACTGGACTCAGCTTCTTTAAACTCCACCTGGGGCACCCCTCAGCCCTGCCCACAAGAGGGGAAATGAGACAGACATTATGGACTCTCCCAATCCTCAACCACTCGCCAATAATGACCCTGTTCCTAGATGGAACTGCCGTAAAGGGCCTAGTAGACACAGGGGCTGATGTCACCATTATATCAGAAACTGAATCCCTTAAATTCCCTCATTGGAAATACTGGCCAGGCTCACCACTAAAAGGAGTTGGCGGCATACAAGGTACCAAGCTGGTCACACGTCCAGTATATTGGAAGGACTTGGATGGGAACCAGGGCACAGTTACCCCCATAGTAGCAGACATTCCCCGTAACTTATGGGGCTGAGACGTCCTAGAGGACATGGGCGTGGTCCTTACCACGGATGACCTGCAGAACAAGATAGACCTCACTTTGCCCTCACAGTATGGGAGCTCAACTTTCAAAGAACAGTCAAGAGATACCAATGGAAGGTACTACCACAGGGTATGAAAAATAGCCCCACAATCTGTCAATTATATGTTAATAAGGCCTTAACCAACATCCCCAAGGACCTAATTGTCACCCACTATATGGACGACATACTGCTAGCACACAAATCTCACAATACTTTACAGGCTGCAATACCCAGTCTGCTTGCCGATTTAGAATGTCTAGGTCTCCACATTGCATGAGACAAGTTACAATACATCCAACCTTTCACATTCCTTGGCTACCATATAGATATGGTAATTAAACCACTTAACCCTTCCATCTTGCAAAAAACTGTATATACCTTGACTGAGTTCCAAGAACTCTGTGGGACTATAAACTGGCTCAAACAATTCATACCGGTCCCTGACTTGGAATTCCGGGCCTTGTTCTCCCTCCTGGAAGGCCATAATTCACCAACTTCAAGGATCCCTCTCACTCAGTCAGCTAAGGATCTTTTTAATAAGATAGATTATATACTCTGGTCTGCATCACTCCAACATTACAACCCAGCAAAACCATTACTGGCCTTGATCCTCTGGACTAAAAATGGTGTCTTGGGGGCGCTATGGCAGCAAGACCCCCTGGTGTGGATCCACCTGGCTACCTCGGACCTAACTAGGCTTAGCTCTTAAGTATGATAGTCCCTTCAAGTTATCAATTAAGGCCTGACAAACAGCCAGGTGCATATTCGGAAAGGAACCTGACAAAATTATACTGCCCTCCTTTCCTCTTAAGCATTCCCAAACATTATGGGCAGACCCTCTGGCTTTCCAACTAATGATGTCCAGGTTCACAGGGGAGTTGGATAACCATGCACTCCTGGATAAGCGACTGGCCAGCCTGGCCTGTTTGGAAATCACCACTCAGCCACATGCTTCCCCCTGCAGAAACTCCCTACCTTTAGCCACGCTAGCCTTCTTGGATGCCAATAAGTCCTGTTATGGCATTGTCATTCAGCACACGGGAAAGGATGACACCTGTTATGTACAAGCCAATCCCAGCTCTGTCCGGTTGCGGGAGCTCCTGGCCTTGTTAAAAAAATCTTCCAAGTCTGCCAGGTTGAGGCACTCAATATATTCTCTGACAGCCGGTATGCGGTTCAGGCCCTCAGATGTCTTCCCTTTGCTCGGGTAAAAGGCCACAAAGATCCCATCACTAGAATGATGAGAGCTCTCCAGATTATCTTAGATAGCAGACAATGGCCCTGGTACATCTCCCACATAAGATCATATACCAAGCTCCCTGGGATCTTGGCAAAGGGAAATGACAAAGTAGATAAACTTAATGTCTGTAGAGATTCCTCCACTAGAACAAGCCAGAGACTTACACCAACAATTTCACCTTTCTCCTCACAGTCTGCACCGCCTTCTACTCGACCTACCCATCTCTCAATACAAACATCTGAGCAGATCTTGCATTACATGTGCACCCCTTGCTCCCTTAGGCCCCCTCAATCGATATGGAGTTAACCCACGTGGTCTCCTACCCAATGCCCTCTGGCAGTGGACGTCACCCATTATAACTCCTTTGGTAATCTTAAGTATGTCCATGTCATTGTTGACACCTACTCCGCCTTTCTTTTCACCATCACTCAAGCCGGCGAAAAGGCCTCACATGCCATTAAGGAGGTCAAATCAGCAATGCTGGTAATGGGAGTGCCATGGACCCTAAAAACTGATAATGGGCCAGCTTACACCTCTCTACAATTACAATCATTCCAGTCAACATGGAAAATTACCCACTCCCTTGGCATCCCTTATAATCCACAGGGACAGGCCATTGTGGAGGGGGCCAACAGGACCCTCAAAGAAACATTACAAAAATTTGCTACCCGAGTCTAAAATGGACCCGCACCTGGCTCTAATTGAAGCTCTATTCATTATTAATTTCCTGTCCTTCGATGAAAATGGGTTGAGCCTGGCCTACAAACACTGACTCCTTCAGCATCCCTTATAATCCACAGGGACAGGCCATTGTGGAGTGGGCCAATAGGACCCTCAGAGAAACATTACAAAAATTTGCTACCCCTGAGTCTAAAAGGGACCCGCACCTGGCTCTAACTGAAGCTCTATTCAGCATTAATTTCCTGTCCTTCGATGAAAATGGGTTGAGTCTGACACTGGGCTACCATACCTAGGCCTACACCCCTGCCATTAGTGAGATGGAAAGACCCAGTAACATATCAATGGCAACTGCCCGCCCCCTTGTTAATGAGAGGGCAAGGCTATGCTTATGTGTTTCCTCAGACAGAAACAAAGCCAGTATGGGTTCCAGCGAGAGATGTGAGACCAGCAACTGACCAATGGGACCCCCAGGACCCAGAGACCTCGCCGCTATCTGGATAATTGATTTGCTCTTCCCTGCCCCTGCCACAGCCCATGATCTCTGGGCCTTGGCCCCCTCCCCGCCTATACTCTTGCCCTTATAGCTTCATTCCCCAGCCTACCCCACCCTCTATTCAACTAATTCTATGCTTGGCCTCCCCACCATGGACCCAGTTACTTCCTGGGAATCACTCAATGGCTCCTGGCCCCTAAATAACTCTCTATGTTTCACTACCAACAACTCATCCTCATGCATTGGGCTGTTCAACCTGACCAAGATTATGCCAGCAGCAGTGCCTCTAATCTAAAAGCATGGTTGACCCATCTTGGATCGTCACTTACCTACTCCTGACAGGCATAATTATTCTTCTCTTTCTACTTGTTCTTCATTCCCACAGTCAGAAAAAGTTCACTCACTCGGTGTATCAGGCCCTCAGAGCAATACACAAAGATGATTTCAACCCGCCCTATGCAGCCCGACAGACTTGGCTTGCACAAATGTACGAGGCCTCCTACAGATAATTCCCCACCTCGACTGATCCCCCAGGATGATACACCTTGGAGGGCTGGTAGTCAATGAGGGGTAAGCTCCTGTTGGGCTGAATCAACCTAAGCCAGGACATGGACGTGTACACTCATGCTCTAATGACGGGTAAGGTTCATGCCCGAATAGGACAACCTAAGACAGGAACAGTCCATGATCCTGGGGTCATCCCAAGGCAGAGCTGCCTACAGGCTCTCCCTGGACAGTAATTTTTAAAGAAAATGGGTGGAAACATAGCAGGAGGCCTCCAAAGACGACGCAGACCCAGAGCCCTGGGATTCAGCGAGAATTCACTTCACTTCTTGGTCTGTAAATAGCCCGCCAAAAGGAGCCCACGCCTCGCCTCCGTACCCTGTTGGCGAGCCCAGTGACTGCCAACAGACTGCGTGTGCATGGACCAATCAGAAAATGATACACTGACTAAATGGACTTCGGGGGTGGGGAAAAGGGAAATATAAGGCCTGCCCCCTCCTGCATTAAACGAGCCTGCGGCACCTCTCCTAGTGTTTGCTTCTACCCGACTCCCAGGGTCTGTGTGTTGTGACTCTGCGCCTCTTGCCCCCCCTAATCAGCAGGGGACCCGATCCAGGTGAGGGTCTTCACAGCTGGCCTGAGGAGAACCCGCAACAAGATGCCTTCCTCCACCTTTTTTTATGATGCTAACTCAGAATTTTTCTGTTTTCTCCACTAAGCATCCAGAAAGAGGGAGTTCAATTTTTAAATCATCCCTGTAGTCCAGCTTTTTTTAAGGACAGGGTTTCATGTATCCCAGGCTGCCCTCAAACTCACCATATGGCAAAAGAATACCTTGAACTCCTGATCCTCCTGCCTCCACTTCCCAAGTGCTACAATTATAGACACATGCCACCACTTCCACCTTGTTTTCCTGAAACAGTCTTGCACTGAACCTGGAGCTCACCTGATCTGGCTAAACTGGCTGGCCCCCAAGCCCCAGGGATCCTCCTGTCTCCACCTCCAGCAATTATGCCTGGCCTTTTTAGAGAGACACTAGGGATTAGACTCAGGTGAGCACACTTGCATGGCAAGCGCTTTACTGACAGCCATCTCCACAGCCCCTGGGATTTTTTTTTTCCAGGTTTAATGACACACACCTGTAATTCCAGAATTCAGGAGATGGAGGCAGGAAGATCAGGAGTTTTGAGTCCAGCCTGGGACACATAATAAGACCTTGTCTTTTAAAAAATAATAATAACAATAAGCTGGGCGTGGTGGTACATGCCTGTAGTCCCAGCACTTGGGAGGCAGAGGCAGGCAGATCTCTATGAGTTCAAGGCCAGCCTGGTCTTCACAGTGAGTTCCAGGACAGCTGGGGCTACAGGGAGACTCTGCTTTAAAAAGATAAATAAATAAAAGCAGGGATGGGAGAGACGGCTTGGCAGTTAAGAGCACTGACTGCTCTTACAGAGGACTCAGGGGGTTGGGTTCCCAGCACCCACATGTGGCTGTCCTAGTTTGTTCTTCATTGCTGTGACAAAATACTCTGACCACTACCAACTTGGGAAGGAAAGGGTTTATTTAGCTTACATCTCCCGGGTCACAGTTCATTTGGGAGCCCAAGGTAGGAACTCAGGGCAGGAACCTGGAGGCAGGAGCTGGAGCACAGGCCATGGAGGAATGCTGCTTACTGGCTTGCTCCTCTAGCCCCTGCTCAGCCTTTCTTATGCCCAGGGATGGCACCACCCACAGCGGGCTGGGCCCTCCCACATCACTCATCAAGAATATGCCCCTCAGACATGGCCACAGGCCAGTCCAGTAAAGGCAATTTTCCAACTGAGGCTCCCTCAACCCAGGTGTGTCAAGTTGACACTAAAGCTATCCAGCACAACTGACCCCTTGTCAACATGACACACAAACATCACTATTAAACCATAACTTTCCAATTTCTGTCCCCAAGATATGATGTCAATATCACAACATAAGACAATACAACCTTAAAAACTCCACAGTCCTTTAAAAAATCCAAACACTTAAAAGTTCATAGTCTCTCTTAATCTTAACTGTCGGTGGGCTTCTGTAAAATCCAAAACAAGTACTGTCTTATTTCAAAGGGAAGAATAGGGCACACCTAAGCAAAACAAAAGTCCAGCAAAGTAGCTCAAGTCTGGACATCTGGGATTCACTCACGATTTTCTGGCCTCCAAAGGGTTCTGGCAGCTCCACTCTGACTCAGCCGTCCACAGCACACACAGCTCGTCTCACAGACCCAGGCCAGCTCCATTCCACACCTACTGCGGTCCTTGGTGGTCATCCCATGGTCCTGGCATCTCCAAAAAGTTGGGGTCTCCACTGAAACTGAGGCTACACCTTCACTAATGGCTTCTTGCCTCTCCGGGTGCAAAGCCTCAGATTCTCTCCATGACCCCTTCGATCCTGGGGTCTTAACTACAACTGAAGGTGCACCTTCACCTTTGGCCTTTCCTGGCCTCTCACAGTGCCAAGCCTCAGCTGCTCTCTGTGACCCCTTCATGCTTTCAACACCAGAACCATGCAGGAGACTCTTACACATTACCAAGTCCTGCTTCTAGCTTGAGATAGAGGCTCAGGTCCCCTCTGTGTGCTGACTCTGAGGAAATACCTCCCAGAAGACTTTACCACAGTGATGCTGGTATCTTGTTACTTACAGCTGATTTTTCAGCCCCAGCTAACCAGCATCAATTGTCCCAGTAAAGCAAAGGTTTTGCTTCAGGTTCTGGTGTCTTCTTAATTGCAGCTGATTCTTCAGCCCCAGCCAACCAGAACCCACAGATTCTCAATCTAAAATCTCACACGAACAGCCCTGATAGTCTCCACTTCCCTGTGAAGCTTCACAAGCCAGGCCTCCATCATCTACAACTCTTTCAGCGTAACTGTTCCAAGCTCTACAGCAACAAACTCTGAGCAGTCAATGGCTTTTCCAGCCCAAAGTTCCAAACACTTCCACAGTCCTCCCAAAAACACCAAGGTCAGGTCTGTCACAGCAATATCCCAGTCTCTGGTACCAATTTCTTAGTTTGTTTCTTCATTGCTGTGACAAAACACTCTGACCAATACCAACTTGGGGAGGAAAGGTTTTACTCAGCTTACATCTCCCAGGTCACAGTTCATCAGGGAGCCCAAGGTAGGAACTCAGGTCAGGAACCTGGAGGCAGGAGCTGGAGCACAGGCCATGGAGGAACACTGCTTACTGGCTTGCTCCCCTGGCCCCTACTCAGCCTGCTTTCTATATAACACAGGCCCACCTGCCAGGGTGGCACCACCCACAGTGGGCTGGGCCCTCCCACACAACTCATCAAGAAGATGCCCCTCAGACATGGCCACAGGCCAGTCCAATAGAGGCAATCCCCCATTGAGGCTCCCTCAACCCAGGTGTGTCAAGTTGACACTAAAGCTATCCAGCACAGGGGTGCAGGTGCCTGAGGAAGCCAGAGGAGTTGGAACTTCCAGGAGCCGGAGTTTAGAGCCATCTGATGAGGTTGCTGGGATTTGAACTCTGCTGGGCCATCTTCTCCCCATCCCACCTTACATAACTTTAGGGAATCTTTCGGTTTCAAGAAAAAGAGCTTTCTAGTTTCAAGCAAAAAAGAGACAGAGTCTAGACAATAAAAAACCTTTATCTAGAAAAGAAAAAAACCCTTTATCTTATACAAAGAAGTCTAGAAATAGCTGTTACAGGCTCAAAACAGTTCAACGACATCAAGTTCAGCGTTTGCCTTTAGTCTTGTCCCTTCATGGTCCCAGTCATTTCCTGGAAGCAGCCTTCTCTCCAACTTTGTCAGCCTCCAGGCTATCTTCAAATTTCATTGCATCTGTGATTACAGTAGTCCTTCAAAATAAGAACCAAACATTGTAGGGGGAGGGGGAGGACCTGCCCCAAGCATAGCTAGGAAGGGTGTTGTTGGGTTTGGTTTTGGTTGAGGCAGAGTTTCACTAAGTACCCCTGGCTTGCCTCTGCCTGAACTCAATAAATAGACCAGGCTGACCTTTAACTCACTAGGATTAAAGGCATGCGCCACTAAGCCTAACAAGGAAGGCCGTTGTCCCCCATCCATCCGTCCATCTGTCCATCCATCCATCTGTCTCCCCTCCACCGCACCCTCCCCTTTCGATTTGTTTGTGACATTGTTTCTGGTTTGGGGAGGTTTTGTTTGTTTTAGTTAGGTTCATGAAAAGACCAGGACCACAAGAGACCACTCTGAGGTGAGAAAAGGAGAAATTTATTGGACTGCTCCCACTGGAGAAAGAGAGCAGCGGTTTCTCCTCTCAGCAGGCTGGATTTTATAGGATTTTTCTTTTGTAGGTAGGAGGAAGTGAGGCTGTAACAGAAGTGGGTAAGTCAGTAGCAGGTGCCTTGGTGGGGGGGGACCTTTCAGTTAGGTGTTTTTCAGCTTTTCAATTGGCTGCAATTGAAAATTACTGTTATGATTAGAGTATGTTGTTAAAAACAAGGGTCAGGTAGTTACTGAAAAACTAGGGTGGTTTAGAATGCTGCCGGCCAGGTTGTGGTTGCCAAATTGCTGGTCAGTAGTGATTCCATCTCGGTGCCCAGATGGGCCTAACAGTTTTGTGTTCTGTTTTGTTGCTCTGTTTTCCAGACACAGTCTCACCTTGTAGTCCAGGCTGGTCTTAAACACATTTGATAACCCAGACTGGCCTCAAACTCAAAGCAATCCTGCCTCAGTTTCTCAAATGCTGGGATATAGTTGTGAGCTACCAGCCCAGGCCTGAAGGCTACTTTATATATTTTTATTTATTATTTTTATTTTGTGTGTATGAGTGTATTGCCTGCATGTGTGTAAGTGCACCTGTGTCATGCAATGTCCCTGGAGGTCAGAAGAGGGTGTCAGATTCCCTGGAACTGGAGTTATGACGGTTGTTTGCCACCTTGTGGGTGCTGAGAATCAAAACCAGGTCCTGCGCAAGAACAGCCAGTGCTTTTAACCACTGAGTCATCTCTCCAGCCCTCTAAACGCTATTTTGACCCAACAAATCAAGGGACCATTACAGCTTTAGAAAATGGAAGAGAGTCGGACATGGGAGTGCATGCCCTTAATCCCAGCACTTGGGAGGCAGAGGCAGGGAATCTCTGTGAGTTCAAGGTCAGCCTGGTCTACAAAGCGAGTTCCATGCCAGCTGTGGCTGGGGAGACCCTGTGTCAAAAAGACAAAAAAAAAAATGAGGAATGTAAAAAAAAAAAAGAAAGAAAGAAAGAAAGAAAGAAAGAAAGAAAGAAAGAAAGAAAGAAAGAAAGAAAGAAAGAAAGAAAGAAAATGGAAGAGAAGGGGCTGGAGAGATGGTACAGCGCTTAAGAACACTGACTCACTGACTGTTCTTGCAGATGACCCGGTTCGATCCCAGTCACCCACATGGCAGCTAACAACTGTCCGTGACTCCAGTTCCAGGGGATCCGACAGCCTCTTCTGTCCTCCGCGGGCATTGCATGACACGGGTGCACTTACTTACATGCAGACATAACACTCATACGCATAAAATAAAAATAACTTTTAAAAAAAAAGAAAAAGAAAAAAAGAAAATGGAAGAGAAAACTGAAGCTCTCCCAGGTTTACGTCGCCACTTCCCAGAAGCCACCAGGGAGCCTCCTAGCTTCAGTGTCTGCGGGATCTTTTTGACGTCACCTTTTGAGGCTTCTTACCCACTTCAAATATGGCCGCCTAGGTTATTCTCCCTCACTACCTGATCCCCGGCGACAGTCTAACTTCGTGCCCATTTCCAAAATGGCCTCCTCTCGCGACCTCAAGATTCTGAAAGCGCACGCGCAAAACTAAGTCCGGGTCAAAATGGCGATGAGCTTAATGTGCGGACGCCGGCAGCTTCTGCGCCTCCTGGGGCCCCAGGGTCCGGTAAGGGTAGGCAGACACCGAGCGCTGTCACCAGAGCTGAGGCTATGGGCAGACGCTGGCCTGGTCACCAGGACCTGCATGGCATAACCTCGGAACCTGGGGTCGCCCGAGGACACCCGAGGGTTACGTCCAGGGGTGGGTGGCTCCGACCTGCAGGCGGGGGAGCCGGGCTTCCGTAAGGAGATGCGGGAAACAGTGCTGCAGCAGCGCCCAGCACCCTAGCAGCCCGCTGCACCCCTCTGCGCCCTGCATGCACCCCACTAGCGCCCGGCACCCCACCAGCGCCCTGAACCCTACCAGCGCCCCGAACCCCCGCTGCGCCCTGAACCCCACCAGCACCATTAACCCCCTGAACCCCAGCAGCGCCCTGAACCCCAGCAGCCCCTGCACCCCAGCAGCGCTCTGAACCCTAGCAGCGCCTTGAACCCTCCCTGCGCCCTAAACCCCAGCAGCTCCCTGCATACACCCCGCTGCGGATGCAGAGTAGCGGAGCCCCGACTGGGAGGGAGTTGGGCTCCAGTGGGCCGGGACTCTTCTCCCAGTAAAGGTCTCCATGTCCCTTCACTGTCAGCTCCACAGTGTCGCAGGGGCCCCGAACCCGCTGCCCGCCGAGCTCCTGGTCGCAGCCCGCCGGGGTTGTGGGCGACCACACTGGGTTCGCACCGCCTTAAGCCCTCGCTACCTGAGTACTTCTTCCATCTCCTTTGCAGAAGCGCAGGTAAGAGGCCTTTCTTCCTATAGGGGCAGGAGCAAAAAGTTGGAAAAAATCAGAACTAAGTTAACTAAAAGAGAAATTGTAAGCTAGGGGATTGCTTAGTGATAGAATACTGAGTCCCAGAGTCCAACCCTCAGCACCAAATAAGAAAGAGGAATTATAAGCATTGTAGTTTCAGGATACAGGAAGAATAGGAACAGTGATGCTCAAATGACTGGCTGGGAAGCAAGTTCCCTGTCTGAAGGGAAGTTATGAGATCATACTCTTAAGTAATTTCTCTTCCTGCCTGTGGCAAAAATACTATGTCCTTGGAAGACATGAATATGTGGGCACTGTTGGCCAGCCTGGGAGAAGAATCCAAGAATCAAGAAAACCAGTATTGGTTACCATAGAGGAACCTTGCTTTTTGCACATCCTGTTTACTGAATATGATGCTTGCTTTCCTTTCACACAGGCCCAGGCACCTTCTGTTGTTCCTGCAGCTCCCGCAATACCTGAGGTGCCTTCTGCAGAAACCACAGATGTGGTCCAAGCCGCTGCAGAACAGAGCTTCTCTGAACTGGGCCTTGGGTCATACACCCCAGTGGGACTAATCCAGAACTTATTGGAATTTATGCATGTTGACCTGGGCCTGCCTTGGTGGGGGGCCATTGCTACATGTAAGAATACATCCTGGACCAGGGAGAGGAAATGGGGATCTGGGAGTGAGCTAGAACCTCAAAAGGCAGTTCTGTAAGTAGATCAAGGTGCAGAAATTTAGGAATCAGAAAAGCAGATGATTCAAATGAGGGATGGATACACTCTACTTTTATTTCCTAAAGAACTATAAAACCATGTGATCATATGCGAGTCAAGGCATACAAGTATTTGAATATGAGCAGTGCGTTGGAGGAGTAAGGGGACCAGGGGGTCTTACTAAAAGTAATGAAGATACCCTGATTTAGGAGAATAAGTCAGATCAGGTACTTAATGCTCCCAAATTAGAAAGCCGCTCAAATTGCTGCTGTAAAAGCTAAAACTGTACTTTGAATTCTGTTTATTCCTATACCTTGCTCCATCTAAGACCAGTGGGATTTTTTTTTTTTATCATAAAAACTCAGTAAAGGGTTGAAATCTAGCATAATGATAGAACACTTGCCTAGCATGCACAAGACCAGCCTGAGTTACATAGCAAGACCCTGTCAAAAAACAAAAATCATCCAGGTTTCCTTTTTTAGCATTCACCTGTAATCCTAGTGCTTGGGAGGTAGAGGCAGGAGAATCGGGAATTTGGTCATCCTCAGCTGCATAACGAATTCAAGGCTAGCTTGATCTACATGAGACCTTCCTTTAAAACCCAGCGCTTGTGAGGCAGAGGCAGGCAGATCTTTGTGAGTTTAAGGCCAGCCTGGTCTATATAGTGAGTTCCAGGACAGCTGGGGCTACAAGGAGACCCTATCTCAAAAAAGATCCAAAAAAAAAAAAAAAAAAAATTGAAAAGCCAAGTTGATTTAAAGAGAAATTGTGGGTAGTATCTTGAGTATCTGTTGCTTGGTCTGTTTGGGTTTTTCTCTGTGCTAAGGATTGAACCCAGGGCCTTGCACATGCTATGCAAGTGCTCTACCACTAAGCTACCTCCCCATCCTCTTGTTTGTTATTTGTTATTTTGTGGAGTTTTTTCACTGCTGGAGACTCAAACTCTGGGCCTTGTAATTGCTAGGTGCAGGTGCCCTGCCACTAAGGTAAATTCCTAACCCCTTAAATTTTTTAGGTAAAGTCTTACTTTGTGGCCCAGACTAGCCCTAAACTCTTGATCCTCCTTCCTCAGCCTCTCTGGGGCTGGGGTTATGCGCATGCACCACCGCCCCTGGTTTCAGAGTCTTTGTCTTTATCCTAAGTACACAAACATCCAGCATACCCTTGTGTTCCTGAGGAGTGGGCCTACTTTCTACTCTTTGACCCTCCACAATCTGGTTTTCAGTAAACCTCACTGTAGCTGCCACTGATGGTGCTGCTAAACCCACTTTGTCATACCTGCCCTTTCTCCAGTTGACACCTTAGAGCTTAAAGTCCATCCTTCGGCTTTTGTGGAAATCTTTGCTCATTTTCTTGTCTTGACCATTTCTGCCCATGTCTGTTACCTGATACTTTACCTGCTTCCTTCAGTGATGGTATTCTGGTTTCTGTCCTTGGCTGCTTCTTAGCCCAGACCCATGTATGCCTGGAGATAACATTAAGCTAGATATCTGATGAAATGACAGGAAACATGAATGTAAGGAAAGGGAAAAGAAAATGCCAGCACAGCGAGCCAGATTTCCTGTTCCAGGGATTAGGAAAACAGCTACATTCCAGGTTCATTCTAAGCCAGATGTGGTGGTACACAGCTATAATTCTAGCACTTGGGAGGCAAAGGAAGGACCATGAGTTCAAGGCCAGCCTGTACGTACTGAGACCTGTCTCGGAAAACAAAAGCATTATTCTGTTCTAGGACATCCATAGCTCTGCAGAGGTGCTTTGAACAAGGTGAAGGTTTTGCATAAATGATCCTTTACCAAGAGCAGCTTATTTTGTATATTTTTCTCTACCCTTACAGTTGTGGGAAAAAAGTTTCCATTGATAATAGAAAAGTTTAGAGGCCATTGATGAAGCAAGGGACCTTCTGGTATTTATTGTTGTTTGGGGAAACAAACAGGATCCGTAGTCATCTGCTGGGGGAAGTTAATCCTATACTTTTGACACCAAGGCAGAGACGTTGAAGGAACTAAGGCATGTCCTTTACTTATTTCTGGGCCCCTTGGATGTGTGTCAGAGTGTGGAAAAGGCTGGAACAAGACTTCAGTGAGAAGATGGGCATGGTAGTACATGCCTTTGGTCCCAGCACTCGGGAAGCAGAGATCTCTGAGATCGAGACCCACCTGGTATACATAGAGAGTTCCAGGCCAGCAGGGACTACGGGGAGACCCTGTCTCAAAAGATGGAAAAAAGAAAAAGACTTTTCAGTGAGAACTTTGGGCTGTCTAGCTGCAGACTGCTTTCATTTCACCCCGTGCCGGCTTGTTTCCAGGTACCGTCATTGCCCGTTGCCTCGTTTTTCCTCTCATTGTGAAGGGCCAGCGAGAGGCAGCCAAGATCCACAACCACTTGCCAGAGATCCAGAAGTTTTCCACTCGAATCCGAGAGGCCAAGTTGGCAGGGGACCATGCTGAGTGTGAGTTGGTTGCAGGGCAAGCGTGGGAGAGCAGCACGTGGTGATATTCTGCTGGGGGAAAGGAACAGCCTAAACCGCCAGGTGCTACAGTTGGGCAATTCTGATAAACCCAGAGATTTAGCTGTTGCTTGGACCTAATGTGTCCAGGGACTGACCATGTTCAGTTAGAAAAAGTTCATGGGCCAGGAGATGAGGATGCTTGCCTTCACTGACGTAATCTGCAACCCAACAATTAATTTCCCCTCCCTTCAGTTTACAGGGCCTCCTCAGAGATGACACTTTATCAGAAAAAGCATGATATTAAACTCTTTAGACCTCTCATTCTGCCTCTGACTCAGGTAAGTGAAAACGTTTCCCTTCTTCCTTCACGCTGAGCCCTTCAAGTCTCCCGTTTCCCAGGTCTCCAGACCCCCAGGAAAAACAGGTGGTAATGATGTGCATGACTTTAGTACCGGGCTTGGAAAAACACCGTGTAAAGATGCCAACACCGTTCTCCTGTGTAACAGGCCCCAGTCTTCATCTCCTTCTTTATTGCCTTGAGAGAAATGGCGAACCTGCCAGTGCCCAGCCTGCAGACAGGTGGTCTCTTGTGGTTCCAGGATCTCACAGTATCTGATCCCATCTACATCTTGCCTCTGGTAGTCACTGCTACAATGTGGGCTGTCCTTGAGGTAAGTCCAGGCTGGCCAAGTGCCAGGCCTGCAAAGTAAATGGCCATTAGGGATGAAGTGGGTGTGCAGAATGCACATGTCAGGGCCTGGAGACGTAGAGTTGATGGTTTGGGGACTGGAACTGGAATCTCAGCTTTAGCTGACATGCACTTACTGTTCTTCTCCTCCACCCCTTTTTGGCAGCTAGGTGCTGAGACAGGTGTGCAAAGTTCTGACCTTCAGATGATGAGGAATGTTATCAGAGTGATGCCCCTAGCAGTCTTGCCTGTAACCATCCACTTCCCCTCGGTAGGTAGTAGCTTTGGGGCTGCCTCTGGGTAAGCTGAGCAGGGCTGCAGCTTCTGAGTACCCCTTTTTTCTCACCCAGGCAGTGTTCATGTACTGGCTCTCCTCCAATGTGTTTTCTCTGTGCCAAGTGGCCTGCCTTCGGATCCCAGCAGTACGTACTGCACTTAAAATCCCCCAGCGTGTTGTGCATGACCCTGACAAATTGCCTCCCCGGGAAGGCTTCTTAAAGAGCTTCAAAAAAGGTAAGGGGTATCTGGCATGGTGGTACATGCCTTCAATTCCAGCACTTGGGAGACTGAAGCAAGATTGTACTGTGTAGCCAGCCTAGGCTATGTAGTGGGCTCCTGGCCTATAGAACAAGAGCGTGTCTCAATGAGGTAGGGATGGGAGAGTCAGGACCAGGGGAAGATAGTCTAAAAATGAGGAAGGAACCTACCATCTTTCTCCCCCCACAGGCTGGAAGAATGCTGAGATGGCTCATCAGCTCCGTGAGAGGGAGCAGCGCATGAAGAAGCACTTGGACCTGGCCGCCAGAGGTAAGGGTCTATTTGGGCTGCATGCTTCCTCCCATTTCTTCTTTGCCTTTGTTCATTGAGATTTGTTTTCTCTTTCCCCCAGGTCCCTTACGACAGACCTTTACCCACAACCCTGTACTACAGCATGGAACGAATCAACCTCCCAACACTCCCAGCAGCAGCACCAGTAGCAACAAACCAAAGTCAAAGCAGCCTTGGCGTGAGACCCTTGGCTGACATTCTGTGCTCATTCTGGAAGAACTCTGCCTCTTCAAACACTCAGGCTCCACACAGACTTGACACTGTGTCCTTGCCCCAGACCTGGGCACTGAGGGACATGGAGATGTTCATTTCCGAGATGGATTCCACTACGGACTCTTACTTGTGTGTATTAAAGAACACTGGGGAGACAAGTGACCTTCCCGTCCAGAATTAGTAAACCACTTCTGCGTCTCGATGCTTATTAAATACGGAAGGAGGTTTGTGCTTCAGAATACTAAACAGGGTGGGCAGAGACTGCTCACACTCGCCTCTGCCCTTGGGAATGTCTCTGCTTTAACACAGCATTCAGAGCTTAAACCTCTACCCCACAGTTGTTCCATCTACATTTGCATTCCAGTCATAGAGGCATGATACGCAGACTATTATATGCTGATCGCTTTTCTTCTTTTGTGGTGCTAGGGATCGAACCTACATCTCTAGCCCCAAAACACAGCTCTTGATCCTGAGATTACCTATACGATTGGAAGTGCAGATGTGCTGAAAGTCTTCGTGATAGTTAAGACTGAAAGGGAGCCAGGGAGGATGGCTCAGTGGATATGAGCACTTGCTGCCTAAGTGTGAGGACCCGAGTTTCAATCCCCAGCACCCACGTAAAAGCTGGGCCTGGCCCTGTGCAGGCGCTCATAACCCAAGCACTGGAGAGGGTGGGAGGTGGACACAGGAGGATCGTTGGGGCTTGCTAGCCACCAGACTAGCTCCGGGTTCAGTAAGAGACCCTATCTCAAAGGGATAAGGTAGAAAATGATAGAGCTGGAGACCTGATGGCCGATGGCCTCGGCACATGGACGTACACCGCATACTCACAAAGACGAGAAGGTAATATTTTTGTAAAATAGAAGGTAATGCTTTTGTAAAATAGCTTTATATATAACAGTACAACAGTTTAGGTGTATTTGTAGAAATTGGTTTTATCACCCAGTGGCTGCTGGCTTGGGAGGAAGAAAGGGAGTCATTTAGTTTCCCTGTTTTGGTTTGGGGCTACCTAGATATCCCAGAATGACCAAATAGAACAAAGCCACTCAAACTTCATAACCCTTTTATTTCACACTGTGACAATTTCATGTCTCTAAAGGAGACAAGTTTGGAGCATTGTTGGCCCTAGTAAAGGAAAACAGGAGCAGGTCGGCACACCCAGGTGCTGCTGGAACAATCAAGCCCGTAAGTGGCCTGCTTCCTACAAGGTCTGGTATCCAACAAAGTCTGGAACAACATGTAGCAAAACAAATAAATTACTTTCATCTCTCAAAAGCAAGTCCAAGGTGAAGCTGCCACAGCCCAGCTCCTAGATGGGTCTGCCAGAAGATTGCTCTCCTTTTCCTTGGCTCTAGCCAATAGGAGACAAGAAGCTCCTGCTCAACCACATCTCAGAATTCCAGACTCTATTTCGACTTGGGATCTCGCTTGGGTATCTCTCCATCTTCCAAATCCATTTCTGCAGCAACTGACATGCATAGGATCTGGAGGTACCATGTGGTGGATGCTACAAAGAGAAATCTAAGTCAAAATTGGGAACAGTCTGGAGGGTGGAGTTCACTGGCACCGAAGGACTGGGCCTAAAGGGAGTTACCCTCAGTGAAACCGTAAGCGTAATAAGAATGGGCTAGAATAAAAGTGACATGGGAGTCCTAGGGTTGCAGAAAAAGAAAAAAAAAAAAAGCTATTCAGGTTAAAAATGCCAGGCTTACCCACGATCCTTCGAAGGCCAAGAGGTCGTTTGTGTTCCGGCACTCTGATGATGAAGAAGTAAAATGGCAAGCCTGAGAGCGCAATGCCAATGCCGATGAGGGAGTTGACGGTATCACTGTAAAGTGGAACAGCCACCAGGAAGATGGTACAGAGGCAGAAGACAATGGGGAAGAAAAGGCTGAGCTAAGGGTACAGAGGAAACAGCTAGGGTTAGCTGGGGATGTTCTTGTTTGTTTTGAGATGGTCTCACTATGTAGCCCAGGCTGGCTTTCAACTCACAATCCTGCCTCAGCCCCCTGAATGCTGGGGTTATAGATATGGGTCACCACATCCAGCTAGCTCCAGTTTCTTGATAACCAAAATAACCCTGCCTGCCTTAAGGATAAAAGCACTGATGGGCTGGAGATGGAACTCATTGGTGTAGCATTTGCCCAACGTGAGTCTGAGCCTTCTTTGCATCACAACATATTAGTGGAGTCAAGTCTTGGTTTTTTTTTTTATCTTTTTGAGACAGGGTCTCCCTGTAGCCCCAGCTGTCCTGGAACTCGCTATGTAGACCAGGCTGGCCTTGAACTCACAGAGATCCACCTGCCTCTGCCTCCCGAGTGCTGGGACTAAGGGCGTGTGTGCTACCACGCCCAGTTTTTTATGGGATTTTTGTTTTGGTTTTTTTCAAAGCTAAGGATCTTACCCAGGGGCTTGTCTATTTAGGGAAATGCTCTACCACTGAGCTATAATAGTCCCCATCCCTTTGTGCTTCTTTATCTTTGTTTTTAAGGCAGGGTCTCATACAGCCTAGGCTACCCTTGAACCCCTGGTCTTCCTGCCCTCACCTCCCAAGGATTGGGGTGACAAGCATGTGCCACCATGCCCAGCTTCCCAGCCCTTGTTTTTGTGGTTACAGATATGTGCCACCATGCCTGGCCTAGGAATGTCTTCTGAAAAACTCATGTAAGATTCCCCTATAGCAGCAGCACTGGCTGTTCTTCAAATGGAGCAAAGGTAGGGTAGAGAGAATGAATTACCTTGAGAGGCCGAGGCCGATCCGGCTCCTTCCAACGTAGATAAAGCTGACCCACAATAGAAAGGCCCACAAAAAACCAGTAGCTGAAGCTGTAGTAGTTAATGAGCTGGAAAATGTCCTCCACACACAGGTAGATCAATGCCAAGATGCCCTGGAAGCAAAGCCCAAGTCAGCTCTTCTCAGGGCCTATTCAGGAGCTTTTCACCTTTAATTCCTCACAAGCCGGTCCCCGGTGAAGCCCTCGGCACCACTGTGCCTGCCTTCTGTCCCCACCGCTGCAGCACCCTTGGTTTAGTATTTCCTTCCCTCTGTTAAAAGTTAAAGGCCTCTCAACGGGATCTTTAGGCCATTCTTCAAACCTCTGCCAAGTTAACATCAAAGCCTGCGGAAGTCTCGGGCAGACTCCACTCCACAACATCTGACCGTTTCTAGCTCTTTCTTGTATTACTCCACACCACAATGCTTTGCCATAGGACTTTGTGTTGCTACTTCCCTTACTAAAGACCACCTCTTCCACGGGCAACCCTAAACTTCATACTCTACTTAAAATGCCCTGCTCAACATGTTTTTTCAGTTTCTGCCAACGAGTGACGATTTCTTCTCTTAAAGACTACATCTCTCGTGGTGGTGCACGCCTTTAATCCTAGCACCTGAGAGGCAGAGGCAGGCAAATTTCTGTGAGATTGAGCCCAGCCTGATCTACATACCAAGTTCCAGGCCAGCTGGGACCACAGGGAGGCCCTGTCTCAAAAAAGGAATGGTAAGTAATCATTACACTGTATTCTGTGTGCCTTGTGCCTCATCTTGGGCCACAGGTGGTTAACATTTCTTAAAGGCGTTAGATTCTCTCTCAGAAGCTACACCAGCAGTTGGCATAGTACCCTGCTCATCGATACTCTTTAGGTCTAAATCCCCTTTATGGCTTTCAGGAAACTGGAATAGCTACATCTAGTACTAGCAAAATTCCCCCCACAACCTGGCTTTCAGTCTCACCCTTGAAGTGACTCACATTGAGGAGCAGAGAGGGCACGGGCGTGAACCGCTCAACATGGACCATGCAGATGGCATCAGGGAGATGGCCTTCTCTCGAGCCCACAAACAGAAGCCTGTTTAGGTAAAATAAGAGGCTGACTACAGTGTGGGGCACAGAGAGCACCCTGGTTCACCTGTCACATTATCTTCCCTCTCTGCCAATCCTTCAAAAGGTCTGAATAAAGAGAAGCTAGTTCACCACAGAGCTTAATGAGAACTGGAGGTTCTGGAGAGGAGAGGAAAGGGGTTGGGGAGCACTGCCTATCACATCTGGGTCCTCTAAGTTTGCCCACCTCCTCCCATAGCATCTCAGAATACCCTCCGTACCAGTACAAGATGCCAGCCTTACCTAGAAGCAGCCACAATGGAAGCATTGAGACCACCAAAACAGGACAATGCAACCGCTAGTGGAATTGTCCAGTTGAATATTCCAAAAATCTGGTCTGCAAAAGTCTAAGGAAAAGGAATCGATGTCATTAGCAGAACCTAAAAGGGGTGGAAGGAACGCACAGGTGTGTGTCTACAGTCCCTCTAACAGGACTCCAACCCTTCTTCCACAGTGAAGGTGACAGGACCTTCTTGCAAGGCCAGTATCTTAATAGTCTTCTCAAGGCTGTCTACTCCCTTTTCCGGGACTGAAGAGCCGAGATGTATCCAGAGGCCCACAACACACCCTCAACCTTCTGTTAGTGAAAGTCCTTTACCACAGCAACAGCATCGCTGGCCAAGATGTCCTTAATGTCTAGCACGCTGTAATAGGCCACGTTGGTCAAGAGGTAGATGATGGTGACGATGGGCATGGAAATGCCAATGGAGAGGGGCAAGTTCCTACAGCCAAACGGAAAGAAAGGGTATGTCAGTCCCACGCTGCTAGTCCTACTTTCCTTTTCTTGGACACGGTCTCACTGTGTAGACCAGGCTGACCTTGAACTCAGAGATCTGCCTCCCTCTGCCCTCTGCCCCCCAGTGCTGGGGACCACACCTGGCCCCTACTTCTCTTTTAATCCTTAAGACTCTGCCACATCATTCTTTCCAGGGATGGAGACATCTGTGTGGCCTAGTTCCTTTGCTTTTGAGGTTGCCTTGAAGTAGTGGCTTGAGCGCTGAACAATTAAGAACTAAAGATTAGAGCTGGAAAGATGGCTCCATTGTTAAAAGCACTGGCTGCTGGGCTGGAGAGATGGGTCAGTGGTTAAGAACACTAGTTGCAGTAGACCCGGGTTCTAATTCCAGCACCCACATGGCAGCTAACAACTGATAGTAACTCCAGTTCCAGGGGATCTGTCCTCTGCGGGCATTGCATGACACAGGTGCACTTACCTATGTGCAGGCCATACACACATACACATAAAAATAAAGTTAAAAAAACTTTTTTTAAAGCATTGGGGGCTGGAGAGATGGCTCAGTGGTTAAGAGCACTAACTGCACTTGGAGAGGACCCCAGGTTCGATTCCCAGCACCCACATGGTGGCTACAAACTGTCGTTAACTCCAGTTCCAGGGGACTCCAAAGCCCTCCCTCCCCTGACTGCCACAGCATTGCACAACACGGGTACACTCACATACGTGCAGGCAATATACTCATACACATAAAATTAAAAAATAATAAATAAAATATTTAAAAAAGCATTGGCTGCTCTGTTTTGGTTCCCAGAACCCATGTGGTGGCTAACAACCATCCCTAACTCCAGTTCCAGGAGATCCGATGCCCTCTCTGGCCTCTGCAGGCATTGCACGCAGGTGGTACATTTACATACATGCAGGAAAAACATTCATACACATAAAAATAAATACATTAGCCAGGCATGGTGCTGCATGCCTTTAATCCCAGCACTTGGGAGGCAGAAGCAAGTGGATCTTTGTGAGTTCGAGGCCAGCCTGGTCTACATAGTGAGTTCCAGGACAGCTGGGGCTACAAGGAGACTCTGTCTCAAAAAAAAAAATTAAATTTTTTTTTAGAAACCAAAGACTTAGAGGGAAGAAATACCCCATTAGAAGAAAGAGTTATGCAGCCAAGAGACATGCGGCATGATGGGGGAGTGTGTAATCCCAGCTACTCCATGTAACCCCAGCTACTCTATGTAATCCCACCTACTTCCCAGCTACTCCAGAGGTTGAAAAAGGGATGGCCTACTAGCTATATTATGTTCCAGCATAATAGCAAAAGAAAGGGGGGGGGTTCATTTCTACAGCCAAAGGTCAGTGTCAGGATCCCTTCTCTAAGATCATCAGCATTAGAAACTTTGTCTTAAGACTGAGGAATAGGAAGTCAGGTGTGTTGGTGCATGCCTTTAATCCCAGCATGTGGGGGGCAGATGCGGGCAGATCTCTGAGTTCTAGGCCAGCCAGGGCTACATAGTGAGACCCTATCTCAATAGCTAAATAACTAAATAAATAAAATGAATAAAAAAACATGAGGAGTAGGAGAAATTACAGAGGCGGATTGTGGACTCTCACATCTTCAGTAGAAAGAACAGTATGCGCTTCTGAACAAGGAGCCTGGGAGGTAAAGTGCCATTGTCACTGGTAGCCAAGAGAAAGCCATAGAGACCTCTCGAGATTCCTCAAGGCCAAAAAGATCATGACCTTTATAAATGCCCTTGACAGTGAGTTGACAGTGAGGCTGCTAAAAGAGGAAAGGAACAGATACTGGGGGGGGGGGGGGTGGGGGGTTTTTTGGTTTGGGGTGGTGGTTTTCTTTGGTTTGGTCATGGTAGCAAGGATTGAATCAAACGCCTTGAGCACGCTATGCAAAGGCAATGAGTTATAGCCCTAGCCCTTTTTATTTTGACAGGGTCTCACTAAGTTGCTCAGAGAGGCCTTGAACTCATTCTAGCCCACGCAAGCTTTGAACTTGTGATCCTCCTGCCCCAGCCTCCAGAGCAAGCCTGTGCCACAGGCCCAGGATGCAAATGTTGTCATTCTGCGTCTGCCCAGTAGGTGGAAGCACCACTTAAGCGGCTGATCCTAGCAGCCGGGTTCCTCCTCTGGTTGCAACTGAGATGTGTATCAAGAGTGCTTTTGTTCTTCAAAGTCAAAAAGTTTATTGGTCTGGGAACCGTTATTCTTTTGGAAAATTTAGAGAAACTATTTCCCAGCAAGTCATAGTTCCCAGGATCATAATGTTTTAGCGCCAAGAAAGGCCGTGGAGATCCTATAATTCACCCCCCTTAATTTTAGATAAAGAAGCAGGCAAAGGCTGGGGAGATCGCTCAGTCGATAAAGCACTTGCCTTGCAAGCATGAGGACCTGGATTTGATCCTCAGAACCCACGTAAAAATCTTGGGCAGCAGTGAGGGAAACAGCATACACTTATGATCCCAACACTGGAGACTTGGGAACAGATGGATTCCTGAGCTCCATGGCCAGCCGGTCTTGCCTAATTGGCAAACTCTAGGCCAGTGAGAGACCCTATCATCTCAAAAAGAAAAAACAGTGCACAGCACCTGAGGAGTGATACCCAGATTGTCCTTTGCTTCCACACGCACATGTGCACCTGCATGCGTATGAGCACACAGGTATATACACACAAAAGCAGATGCAGGCAACTTGGGTGTAATGGCAGGGGGATCACAAGTTTAAGACCAGCCTGGGCTACATAGTAATATGTCACAGAAAAAAAGAAAGAAAATATGATAATATAAGCAGTAAGTGGTGGCAAAGAGAAGGTCATCTTAACAAACATCAAGGTCATCTAACAAATCAATAGAAAGACAAATCCCAGGACCTTGAACTCCTTGTCCAGTGCTGTTTTCATTCTGCAAACTATAGAACAATTTAGAGTAACACTGAGGGTGATAGTGAATGACAAACAATCCCATACTGTCAGTATGAATTAGAGACAGGAAACCGGTTTTTGAAGTCTGTGACCTAAGTTTCCTATATAGGGATAAAGGTAAGTGAAAGACTGAACAAAGGAAAAAGAATTTGTGTGGGTCTCACTATGTTGCTCAGACTAGTTACAAATTTGGGGGTGAAGGCAATCCTCTTGCCTCAGCCACGAGTAGCTGGCAAGCAACTTGGGTGTTTAAAAGCACACATAAGTGCAAAGTATAACCTGCTTTAATTAATGTAGAAATGGATATTTTTAAAAATCTTTTAGGAGCCAGGTGTGATGGTACACGCCTTTTATCCCAGCATTCGGGAGGCAGAGGCAGGTGGATCTCTGTGAGACTGAGGACAGCCTGGTCTACATAGCAGGTCAGTTGGGGCTACAGGAAGACCCTGCCTCAAAAAGACAAAAAAATAAATAAATAAACCTTTTTAAAAGGGATTAACACCCGAGCATGGTGGCACATGCCTTTAATTCCAGCACTTGGGAGGCAGAGGCAGGCAGAATCTCTGTGAGTTCAAGGCCAGCCTGGTCTACATAGCAAGCTCCAGGCCAGCTGGGGCTACAGGGAGACCACGTCTCAAAAAGACCCTTTCTGAAAAAAAGCATATGCCAGAAAGTGCACATCTCAGCTTAGGTCCTGTGATCACGGACCAGCTAAATCTCTGGGTATTACACTTGCCGTCTGTTAAAATCAGACTGATGAAATAAAGCTGCAGGCACTGTGACGCGATGCCTGGTAACCAGCAGCCGCTCAGTGAGCAGCGGCCGCCATTGCTACAGGAAGTTAGTGAAGAGCTTACCTCTCGGGATTCTTGATCTCTTCGGTGACGTAGTTCAGTGTGTCCCAGCCGGAGTAGGAGAACAAGGCTGAGTACAGTGCCAGGGCGATGTCACCCGTTGCAAATGATGAGCCCTCAAAGGAATTCTCAAAGTTAGTTGAGGCTCCTGGAAGGTGAGGGCAAGAGAAAGACAAGAATTAATGGCGCCCTCTTCCTCCTTCAGGCCGACCTCCTAACCGTGAGAATCTACCAACAGCAGGTAAGTGCTGCGACGGTACCCCTGAAGGATGCGGAACAGAAGACAGGCATCTCCACAGAGGGGCCGCCCTGCAGAAACAGCAAGGATGTGGCTCTTGACAGGAACGACCAGGCGGCTCTCTAGGATAAAAAACCGCCACAGAGCAGAAAACGGCTAGAAAATTGGAATGGTGTCTGCTCCGCTAGCAGGCTGCCTCGTCTTACCCCCAACACCACACAGGGAGGACGCAGGTAGCAGAGGGCCAGGGCTCAGGCTGCCCAAGTCAACAGAGTGCTTGTAGGGAAGGCTTCACACCAGGAAACCGGGTACGAGTGAGCGTGAGGGGTTCGTTTCTGACTGCCTGCTTCCAGGAGCCGAAAAGTCAGAGCAGCAGCCCTAGGCACAGCCAGCGTAAAAGCCAATTCCCAGGGCATGGCTGTGACCCTCTTTGGCAAGATCAGCTTCCTGCAGGAGGCAGCATGCTAAAAGAAAAAGGGCAGGCTTTGGAGTCAGTCTGCAGGAGCACACGTCTCAGCACTTCTGCTTACCACAGGAACATGAACAAGATGTAATTCTGGTTTGGGTTTTGTTTTTAGGCAGGGTCTCATGTGTCCCAGGCTGGCCTCAAACTCTCTATGCAGCTGAGAATGACCCTGAACTCCTGATTGTCCTGCACTACCTTCCAAGTGCTAGGATCACAGGCCTGCACCACTCTGCCTGGCTTAAGATAGGGAATTTCTGCAACTTGTTTTCTTGTCTGTGGGAAAGAAATAACAGTGCCTACCAAATAAGGTACCAGGAGACTTAAATGAGGGCAGGCAAGAGGCACTTAGAAGGCTCACGGAAAGATGTCCCTCTGAGATAAGACTGCTTGCCTAGTGTGGCTTAAAACCCTAGGCTTGATCCCCAACACTTCAAAGAAAAAAGCAGAAAATGCTTGCAAAGGTTAGTTGCTCTTTTTCTTACCCTGGCCAAGCCTAACAATGCCTGTGATGATGACCGCGATCAGCGCCAATACTTTAGCATAGGTGAAAATGTCTTGGACCAGGGTTCCCCACTTGACATAGGCACAGTTAATGAAGGTTAAGAGACCTGAAAGAAAAATAATGATGATTGGGGGGCCTACCCTTCCTCCCCGGAGGACTTTAAACTCCCAACAACTTTCCTAGTAACAGTCACCAAGAGGAACCCTTCAGCTAAAGTCAACTGCATATTTTGGCTCTGCATTGGAAATGTCTGCTCCAGATTATCCTCACCTTTAAGTCACCTGCGTTTACAGCACCACCACATTCCCAACCCCCAGCACCTTAAATGGGAGTCACAGAACAAAGTGGCCAGAGGCTGGCTTGCATATAAGCATACACCCAATTTCCCAGTCAGAGCAATGGAAAGTACCTAGTACAGGATTAGTGATATATTCTGGTTCCTGGCTCTTTAAAATCACAGTCCTCCCTCCTACACCCCTGCACCCTACCCTCACACAGGCTATAAAACCCAACAGTCCAACTCTATGCTATTGCCATTAACCCTTACAAGTCCTGCTATGACTTAGCCAATATCTAGGCCATTGGGTCAGGATGTGGCCAAGGATTAGCATAGAGGCCAGATTTCCTGCCCATTGCCTGCCAGCTCAGCTGTTTGTTTTGTGCTTCACAAAATACTTGCAGCTAAAAGTTCTGTCGAATGAGGCAACTTTCCTAACTGGCTTATGTTCAAGCATGAGCCACCAGCATCCTCAACCCTTCTACCCTGGGCTCCAGGCAATCCCTTTACCTAGATGGGCCCTAGTAGAGTTCATGAACCAAACTTAGAGTCAAGGTTCTTAACAGAGCCTGACATTCTCTTGCAAAGTGTTATGTCATATAAACATAAACATTTTCCTAAGGACAGTCCAGGTTTTTCATCAAAATTTCAAAAGTAGCTGGAGGCAGCTTAGTGGTAGATCATGTGCTCAGCATGCATGATGCCCTATCAAATCCTATCACCAAAAATCAATGATAATCTCAGAGAAATCCATTAGCTCAAAAGTTACAATCCACTACTTTACAAGAAATTCAAGAAGGGAAGCCCACACAGGCTGAGGCTGACGGACAGCCCCAAGAACTGACAGAGAAGAAAGTCAGGAGAAACAACTCTGAGACACATCAGAATGTTCCTGGACCTACCAGCAGCCTCCGAGGCAGGCAGGCAGGCAGAACTGACCACCACACACTGTCAAATCCTGCTTCTAAGGGCTCCCAGAGCAAAATCACCATCAGCCACTCCCTAACACAGGGGCAGTCGCTCGCGCTGTAATCCCAGCACTGAGACAAGATGATTGCCTACAAATTCGAATTTGAGGTCAGCCTGGGCTACACAGTGAGTTTCAAGCCAGACTGAGCTACAGAGACCCTGTCTCAGAGAGGGTAGGGGAAAGACACACAGAAACCCCGCTCCCTATCTCGGTCCCCAGGCCTGCTTTTGTTTTGTCCTGGCCTCGTTCTTGCTTTGGCTCAGAGGTTGCTTCACTCAGGCAGGAAATCATCGTTCTATCTTCTCTCCATCCTTCCTTGTTATGCTCATCCATGCAAGCACGTGGAGGCCAGCGTCCAGTGTCTTCTTTAATCATGTCTCCATTTTATTTTTTTTTTATGTTTATTTTTCAGGTGTGTGCACACATGCCACACTATGCATGTGGAGGTCAGAGGACAACTTGTAGGAGTCAGTTCCCTCCTTCCACCTTGTGGGACCCAGGAACCAAACTCAGGTCATCAGGCTTAGTGGCAGGAGCCTTTACCTACTGAGCCATGTCACTGGCCCTCTACCTTATTTATTTATTTTATGTGTATGAGTGTTTTGTCTGCATGTATGTAGGTGTACAATATGCATGCAATACCCACAGAGGCCAGAAGAGGGCATCAGATTCCCTGGAACTGGGGTTATGGATGGTGGTTAGCCACTTGAGACCTGAACCTAGGTCTTCTGCCAGAGCTAAGGATCTGAACTCTGGTCCTCTTGCACAAGTGGTAAGCACTTTGCCCACTGAGCCATCTCCCTGGGCCCCTTTTATGCCTTTCTACTCACCACCTACACTGTTGTCTCGTTTTCCTGAGAAAGGGCATTCTGGCCCTATTCAGACACATGCCTTTGTACCTAATAGACATGACAGTAAACAACCAAACCTTATCACAAGGCTGGGCAAACATGTGCCCGTTGCTCCAGGCCACCCCCAGGCTAAGTTAATAATTAAAGACACGAGTGTGCTGTCTCCTCAGGATTCCACAAAATAAAATGCCTTTATCTTGCCCTCTGCAAATCTGTCGAATGTTGATCTCCCTCAGCCAGTCATCCATCCCGCACAATTCACTGGACTTCCACCTTCAGCTACGCAGCTGCCACATGCCCGTTCTCCCATCCTGCCACCTCTACTTACCTTCAGGCTCTGCTCCAGCTTATAAACACAATATACCATGTTTCCATTAGAAACTCCAAGCACAGATGCTCTGATGCTGCCCTATGCTCGAGGTGGGGGTGAGGGAGGGAATGGGATCCCCTACACCTGGAAGACTGTCAGGAATTCTAAAAATTCCTCTCCTTTTGGCTAGCAGACTATTGAAACAATGATCTCTGAGAAATTGGAATTTTCCTAGAGTTTCATGCTGGGAGAAGAAAAAGGTTAATGCCAGTGTCAACCAGAAAAGAAACTTGTCACCCAGGAAGATTTACAAAGTCCAGACCACTTTGCAGGAGAGCCTGGTACCAAGACAATGATGGGCTAATGGTGGTGAGATCATATCTTCACCAAGAGTGCTTAGCTAGGCACAGCTCCTGCCCTCTACTTAAAACTAAAATTAAACCTCATGTTAGTATCTACTGGACCTCTTGTTTCCCTTCCCAATGTGATCACATTTTATAAATCCCCTTCCTCTACTTTCACTCTTGAAGAGGGTATTGGATCCCATGTAACTGGAGCTACTTGCTTGTGGATGCTGGGAACGAAACCCAGGGCCTCTGCACAAGCGGCCAGCGCTCCTAACCGCTGAGCCATCTCTCCAGCCCCTTATTTTGTCTCTTTGACTGGCCTATTGAGGATGGGGTAGCCAAGCCTAGTTCATTAAGGCTGCCAGTGCCCAGGCTCTGACCCTAACAATTGTGGTGACAGAACAAGTTCCCGGTTAGCCTGCAGTGTAACCACAGGTCACAACACCGAACTGGAATAGACATCAAGAAACAGTTCCAGTTCACAGAGTGCAGCTGTGTGCCACAAGGTCTCTTCTCAGTCCTGTTCACGGAAACGGGCAAGGAAAAGCCAACACAGCCAATTCACCGTTTCCCACAGCAGCGTCCACAATGGGGATGTACAGATTGTTCCTATTTTGATCCCTACTGCTTCTCTGTATCCATTTTCACCCCTCTCTTACTTCCAGTGCTCCCCACGGCTGTGCTTACTTCTCAGCCACAGACCCGCCACCATGCCCTGATCTACTCTCTGTATTGAAGACGAAGAGTAGGGGCTCAATTTGAATGCAGAATCCTATACAAAGAAACCAGGGTACTGAGGAAACTGCCTGAAGAGGGCGGCCTCTCGCCTTCCACAGCTCCCAACTCCCTCCAGAGCTTCTGGCCCCGGGAGTGGGAAATTGGTACTGGCAGCCAGCAGTGCTGACCAGGCTTTTTGTCCCCACCCCTAGCGGATACAGCTGACCAGAGTCCCCAGAGCTCAGCCAAGTGCACTGCTCTCAAAATGCAGCCCAACCGCATGCTTTGGAGTCAGACATGAGAGAGAACCATAGAGTTAAAATGATGTGGAAGCAAGTGCAAGTTAACCTCCGGACAGAGACGCCCTAGCCTTCCACCTCTAGGGGCAGTGCACTCTCCACCCAACACTGGGCCAAGTCCATAGCACGATTGTCTAAAATGACCTTTAACTCTTGACCCAGGTGCTACTCCATTCCTGCTTTAACTCCAGGGGAAAGATGTTGCTCCTATAATATCTAAAGAGATGCCCCAGGATGGGTCACCAACCCAGCCTACGTGGAGCGTCATAGAAGACAAGGCTGGCTCTGGCACTAAGGCCCAGAGTCAGCTCTAGAACAAAATCCAGAAATTCCCAGACAGGCTGACCCCAAAAGACTGTCTTTAAGCCCACTGTAGATCAATGCTCAGGTTTAGTTTGAATACTCTAACAGTCCCACCATAAATCATGTCTTTATCTTGTGAAGTCTTTGCAGATTAAATATTAATAAATATTAATGGTGTCTCGGATATGTTTTAATCTTCTCATGGGACAACAATGGTGACAGTTGTTGACACTGGCGCTCAAACCTAAAAAAGTTCATCTTGTTATTCACTCTACTTCTCTATTAACATATGCTACAATTTTCCCATAATAAAGCTTTTCTTAATTTATAGAAGTGCAACATCTAACAGAATAAAATCAATTTTACCAAAACATACTCAAGGAATTGAGGCTTCCTCTTCCATCTGGCACATACCTTTAATCCCAGCACTCAGAGGCAGAGGCAGATGGATCTCTATGAGATAGTGCCCAGCCTGGTCTACACGGCAAGTTCCAGGTCAGCTAGGGCTACAGAGAGACCCCTCAAAAAGACCAAAAAAAAAAAAAAATTAACAGGAACTGGGGAGATGGCTCAGTGGGTTAGAGTGCTGGCTGCTCTTCAGAGGACCTGGGTTCAGTTCCCAGGACCCACATAGCACTTAACAACCATCTCTAACTCCAGTTTCAGTGGATCTGATGCCTTCTTCTGGCCTCCATGACATTGCACACACACAAGTGCAATTACATACATGTAGGAAAAACACTCATACACATTAAATAAAAATAAATAAAAAATGTTAAAGATACAATTAAGAGAGGTTGGCATCTGTGTCCCTTCTAAGACATGGGTCACATCTCTGAAGTGACAGAGGATGATCGCCCCTTTGAAGAGGAGGAGGGGGGAGGAGGAGAGGGAGAAGGAGAGGGAGGAGGAGGAGGAGGAGGAGGGGGAGGGGGAGGAGGAGGGGGAGGAGGGGAAGGCCTACCTGCAAGCAGAGAACTAGAAAGAGAACTAAGTGTCACTGTTCACTACATTTGTTAGAAAAGAAAATTCAAGTAAAAATCTTTGGGCAGGTCTCAGTATCTTGGTGTACTGAAATTTCCCTCTTACTGTAATCAAAAGAACAGGAGTGTGACGTCAGCAGAAGGGGGAGGCATCCGTTATCAAAGGAGATCCTCATACAAGTCCAACTCTCTTTGATATTCTCCATCCCAGCTCTGGTAAACCCATCCTTCTGCACAAAGAATGTTCTTTCACTATCTGATCCTAACCTAGTATCACTGATGGCTATTAAACTGCTTCCTCCTTGGAGTAAAAACTCAAAAATGTTTATCAGTCCTTATATTTGTAGACCTAAGTCCAAAAGCTTTTCTCCACAGATATCCCCAAGCCACCCCCCATCTTTATTTTTCTTGCTATGTAACACCAGATAGCTCCAAAACACGTTATCCAGGGCTGGGGAGATGGCTCAGTGGGTAAGAGTTTGCTGCACAAGCATGAAGACGTGAGTTCTGAGCCCCAGAACCCACGTAAAAAGCCCAGCATGGCCATGCATGTGCCTGTAACACCAGCACTGTGGGGGTGAAGGCAGGAGGCTCACTGAGCCTTGCTGGTCACTAGCCCAGCTCCAGGGTCAGTGAGAACTTATTTCAAAAGAGTCAAGTCTGATGTCCTCCTCTGGCCTCCACACGTGCATGGGTATGCATACCCGCATATACACATGTACACAAATCCTCCTTAGCTTTACATTTTTCTCTTTGCCTCAAAAATTTCAGTTTAACACCTTATTAAACATGCTTCTCCCATCATGTCTCAGACTTGGCTAAGATCAAGTATAAACATGTCTCCATCGAATTGTATGAAACCTGTTCTGTTCCTTGCATCAAGTCTCTCTGGTGCCTTAGGATTTACAGTCAGGTACCTGCTTTACATTCTTTTCTTAAAAATATATTTTTTTAATTTTATGTTTGTGTTATGTGTGCGCCTGTGTACACGTGTATATGTCTGTGGTTACCTGTGAAAGCCAGAGGTACTGGATCCCTGGAGCTGGAATTACAGGCTTTGTGAGCCTCCCTAACTCTCAGAACCTACCTCTGGTCCTCTGACAAGAACAAGTATGCTTAGCCACTGAGTCAGCCCCTTGTTCTACATTTTTTTAAATTTATTTTATTTCCATTTTTATTTTTTATATTTTATTATTTGTACTTTATGCGCATGTGTGTTTTGCTTGCATGAATGTAAGTGCACCACATGTGTGCAATGCCCATAGAGGCCAGAAGAGGTGTCAGATCCCCTGATACTAGAGTTACGGTAGGTTGTTAGCCATCAAGTGGGTGCTGGGAATCAAACCTGGGTCCTCTGCAAGAGCAGCCAGTGCTCTTAACCACTGAGCCATCTCTCCAGTTCCCTTGTTGTGCATTCTTTATTCTTTCACATATAGAGCCTTCAACTGACAGACGGTGAACATTTCTCTGGAATTCAGTTTACAACTTTGAATTTCAATGGAACCAGTGACATATTTTTGGCATCTAATAGGTGACATCATTTATACCATAGCAATCAGCAGGTCAGTAGCCTGTAGGTTTAGCTGCAGGCCTAGTTGTTATGAGCTCCTTATGTGGTTAGTCAGAACGCTGCACACCACTCGACTAGGCCAGATCTACACATAGAGAGCAACTCAGGGAGCAGCAGCCAAGCCCCATACCTGATTCACACAGGCCTCCTGAACACTCTTTTCTCAGAAGGTCCTGATTTAAACTCTCTGGAAGAGCCTTCCTATCTATTCTTTCTTCCTAGTTCTCTCTATTGTATGTCTAATGTTTTTTTTTTCTTAATGCTAGCTTGGATCCAGCCTTCAAACTACATGTGGCTGAAGTTGGCCTTGAACTCCTGATCCTCACTAGTGCTGAGATTATAGGCATGTGCCACCATGTCTAGCTTAAGATCACTTTTCTTCCTGGCTTTCTTACTGGGATTTCTTCCTAGGTGTTGTTTTTTTCTCAGCAGATGACCCTCGAACTCTTTTTCAGGTCACAGAACCATTTCACTTACTCAGGCCTCATGGGTTACAGACTGTGGTAATAAGACACACCAAGCACAGAGTGACCATGGGTCACTGAATCAGACCATTCCCAGTGTCCTTCCAGGAACTCAGTCAGCACTTTCGTGGCTGTGGTTCTGACATTTCTGAGGGAAAAGCACACAGCTTGTACATCCCTTTTCAAAAACAGATAGAAGCCGGGCGTGGTGGTACATGCCTTTAATCCCAGCACTCTGGGAGGCAGAGGCAGGCGGATCTCTGTGGGTTCAAGGCCAGCCTGGTCTACATAGTGAGTTCCAGGACAGCTGGGGCTACAGAGAGACCCTGTCTCAAAAAGACAAAAAAAAAAAAAAAAAAAAAAGTAAAAAAAAAAAAAAAAAAAAAAAAAAAAAAAAAAAAAAAAGCAGAAGGTCAGAGAGATGACTCAGCAGGTAAAGGTGCTTGCCACCAAGCCTGACAAGTTGAATTTTATTATTTATCTTTTATTTTTATTATTTTTTGGTCTTTTTGAAACAGGGTCTCCCTTCAATCCCAGCTGGCCTGGAACTCACTATGTAGACCAGGCTGACCGCAATCTCAGAGATCCAACTACCTCTGCCTGGACAGCCTGAATTTTAGAATCCATACAGTAGAAGGAGAGAACCAACTTCCACAACTGTCCCCTGACCTCCATACATGTACCATGACACACATTGCTCGCTCTCTCTCTCTCTCTCTCTGTCTCTCTCTCACCCTCCCACATACACACACACACACACACATACACACACACACGAATAAATAAAATGTAATTTTTTAAAAATTCCTTTAAAGGATCTAGCTAAGCTCAATTCAACTCCTCAAAAACCAGACCCCAGGCCTGAGTGGGTTTGAGGTTCCCTAAGAAGTTCCAATTCAGAAAGTCAGGGTCAGAGTTTCCCAGAACAGTCTCAGGATCTGCCACTCTGCATTTTACCTGGGGTAATTACCTAGCGAAATAATCACATACAGACCAACTTTGAGCAGAACATGCCTGAACCCATCACTTAACTCTAGCTCCTCCATCCGAGCTGCACATCAGCTCACTGGACAACCTTTCACAAAGTACGGGCTTAGGCACCGCTCAGAGAGATGATGTCATAAGCTTTGAGGCAGCCCACCATCACCACATTGTTAAAGCTCAGGTGCTCTGAAGCATGGTGACAGGTGCAAACTGCTCATCCCCTGCAACACCCAACCCACAATCCTTCCCAGCAGTCATTCATGTTGCTTCCTCAATGCCTACCTCCAAGACTTCTCTGAGAGGCCCTCATGCCTCTTTAGTCAGGGTGGACGGTGATGAAGGTTTTGGAATTTGGGATTTTAAACTCCCTAGGTGAGTCCAATGTACAGCCAGGATTCAGACTCAGACCCACTGGCCCTAGCTCCTCTCCCAACCTCCTCTAGGCTACTCCCTGGCTGCTTCTAGGATGGAGAGAAAGACCACAGAAGAGACTGAGAATGAATCCCCAAGAGCCTTATGGGTCAAACCAGCACTCAGCTTTACCCCTTCACTGCTGGTGAAGAGTTTGTTCCCAAGTTCACACTGACCCCATACAGGGAAGAACCAGAGACACTATGCTACCCTATTTGTTAAGGTGACTGTGAGACATGACCTCACCTCTGACTGAAGATGGTTCTTGACATCTCTCAAAATGTCCTGTAACTGTGGTGAGTCACCTGTCCTCTTGATCAAGGAGGCTGTGGAGACCCCACCAAATGGACTTGAACCAGGGTCCAGTCTACAAAGAGGAGGGTCAACACAGAGGAAACATTTCCTCCATGCTTCCAAGTGAAGCCAGTCACAGTCGAGTAGGACCTTTGACTTATCTTCACATAGATGGAACTGGTAAAAGAAAGGAGCCAGGGGATCCTCCCAAGCCC